>NW_017308545.1:127148-169814 GCF_000935625.1 Nanorana parkeri
ATTTTATTATACGGAATTATGTGGACATTGTATTCTAGGATGTGTGTGTTTTATTGGTTGTCATCTGTCTCCCTGTGTCGGATTTAGCCGAGGAACGCTCTAGCAGAGGGTACTTGGGTTGAATCGGGACCAGCGGTAAAACCGTCAGTGTGAAAACCTTCTCATGGGCTTGGAGATGTGTTCGCGGTGTGTGGAGGCGTTTGCTGGTTTGTGAGTACTAAGTGCACTGCGCTGGGCTCCTTGCCGTCAAACGTCTGTACACATTAGCGAAGCGGAGTCCGTATAACGAGATGCGTATTATACCTCTATTGCGGACTGCGCTATCCCTTTTGGATACATATCTGCTTTTATAAGAAGACATCGATATATGCCTTGTCCGTATACTGGTACCGTATATAGATAACCGCATCAGCAATGTCTCTTCAGATAGTCTCAAACCTATCCGAACAAGTAGAATGATCTTATTAGATACTGGTCACTCTGAGCAGTATTGAGTGGGGTCCATGCTGACGATAATGGGGGATGGGCAACCACATGGCCGGTCGGGGACAATGGACATGACTCATTCTTCCTTGTTACAGGGATAAGGTGTGTGCATTTCCCTGTTCAGCCATCTTGGTGTAGTCCCCTTTTTCCTTTTGATATGTACCTGTATTTCTGGGCTGACTGGCTAATGTTGTAAAGCCGTCTCCCACTGGGTGTCGTCCTTTTGCCTTAATAAAATGAAGGAGTTCGGGTCAGCTCGGCCCTTTTTCTACTGACTCCAGCTTGAACCAGCATCGTGTCTGACTCTCTCTGGTGCTAAAGAAGTACTTCATCCCTTATACAGAAAGAGCTGAATGCAGCGCGCTTTTATCAGCAACCCGATTGTTTGTGCTGGGCGCATTTTAATACCGAACGTGTACCTTTTAGTGCACCGGAGATTCCTGCGCAAAGTCCAACCAAAATATCCATAATACAGTCTACAAAATCCTTGACTAGGCCACTGTCAAAACAGCAAATCCTTAATGCCTATAGTGATGTGTTTGATGGCCCACTAGTATCCATTCCAGGAGAGGCTCATTTTGAACTTGACCCTACTATTCCACCAGTACAATGTGCCCCACGCAATGTTCCAGTAGCCATTAAGCCGCAGGTCAAAGCGCAACTGCATAAGTATGAAGCTGAAGGGCATCTTAGTTCAGCATCAGAGCCTACGGGCTGGATAAACAACATGATAGTTATTAGGAAGCCCGAGAAGATCAGAATGTGCATCAATCCCATGTTTTTGAATATGGCCCTGAGACGGTCACACTACTTAATGCCAACACTTGACAACATTTTGCACAAACTACCCAAAGCATGGGTTTTTACCCTTGTTGATGCTAGAGATGCCTTTTTGCAGTGCAAACTAGATGAAAAGAGTAGCTACATGACCACATTCTGGACTCCTTGGGGCAGAAAAAGATGGCTCACACTGCCATTTGGAGTCTCTGTAGCACCGGAGGTATATCAGCGAAAGAAGCATGAACATTTATGTGGGCTCCATGGAATTGAGCCAATAGCCGATGACATTCTCATAGTTGTCAGTGGTGATACAGATGAAGAAGCTGCACATGACCATGATGAGAAGCTAATAGCACTACCGGATCATTGCAGGCAGGTGATGCTGAGACTCAGCGTAAAGAAATTGCAGTTCAAGGTGCAAGAAGTCAATTTCCATGGACATATCCTGTCCTCATAAGGCTTAAAAGCAGACCCTGATAAGATTAGAGCCATTGTGGACATGCCACAGCCTGCCGATGCCAAAGCAGCGTTTTATTGGCTTTGTCACATATCTAGCTAAATTCATGCCACACATGCCTGAGGTGTGTTAGCCATTAGGAAGACTTCTGGATAAGGATGCAGTTTGGCACTGGCTTCCCAAACATGACCAGGCAGTGGAGAAAATGAAACAATTGGTCACCACCGCTCCGGTGTTGAAATATTATGATGTCACAAAGCCTGTTACAATACAAAGTGATTCAAGCAAAAATGGCCTAGGATGTTGTCTATTGCAAGATGAGCAACCAGTTGCATATGCGTCCAGAGCTCTTTCATCAGCCGAGCAAAATTATGCTCAAATTGAGAAAGAATGTTTATGCATTGTGTTTGCCTGCCAGCGTTTCCATCACTATCTTTATGGCTGGGATACGATCACAGCTGAAACAGATCACAAACCACTAATAGCCATTTTTAAAAAGCCCCTTTTGTGTGCTCCCAAGTGTTTGCAGAGCATGATGTTTACAGTGCAACATTACTACCTCAATGTTGTCTACAAGCCAGGAAGTGAAATGTACATCAGTGATACCCTGAGCAGAGCTACTGCGAATCATGTGACACCCAGAAGTGAGCATGAGCATCATACAGTTTGTTTGCTGCAACAGGAACAAAATTTATTTGCCGCAGTCAATCAAGCAGACTATCTTAACTTCACAGATCAGTGGCTACATCAGCTCCTACAGCACACAGACAGAGACAAAATTAAGTGCTGAAGTATATTGTTATAGGTGGCCTGATGACAAGGATGCAGCACCTGCAATTGTGAAGGAGTATTGGTCCTTCAGAGATGAGATCATCGTATAAAATGGTATCTTGTACAAAGGCCCAAGAGTTATAGTGCCAAGGTCACTGAGAGCAGAAATTTTATTACGCATTCACTCAAGGTACATCGGGGGTTAGGCATGCTACAGACAAGCTCGCGATACTCTTTACTGGCCTAATATGCAATGTGAAATCAAAGATTTTGTCAGCAATTGTCCCACCTGCAATGCATATGCACACTTGCAACAAAAAGAGACCATGATGTCACATGAGATACCTACACGCCCTTGGCAGATTGTCAGTATAGACTTAACTATGCGGGAAAAGAGTACCTGATATTAGTTGATCATTACTCAGACTTCTGGGAAATTGAACTTCTTCCTGACTTATCCACTGAAACTATAGTTAAGAGGCACAAAGCACAGTTTGGATGTCATGGCTAACCAGATCAAGTGATTTCTGATAATGGCCCAGTTTTCAAGCTTACAATTCAGAAAAATTGCCTTTGAATGGGAGTTTGAGCATGTAACTTCCTCCTTACGTCATCCACAGGCTAATGGCAAAGCTGAATCTGCGGTGAAGATTGTTAAAAATGTATGCAAGAAAGCACAAAGGGATGATACATACCAGTGGAATGCCATCTTACATTGGAGGAGCACTCCAACTGTGGGCATGGATAGTAGCCCAGCACAGAGACTGATGTCACAAAGATTAAAGACCTCCTTACCTGTAGCCAACAAGCTACTTGAACCCTCTGTGATACAAGGGGTACCGGAAAAGTTACGACTTAAGAGGCAAGTGTTGAAGGCACAATATGACACATTTGCAAGAGATATGAAACCGCTGCCTAGAGATCGTACAAGTCGTTGGAGAATGAGTACTTGTTTGCCAAAGGTTGCACCACGCTCATATCTTGTAGACATTGACGGAACTCTCTTTCGTCGCAATCGTGTGGATTTGCGTGTGGCTGAAAAGCCTGATTCACATTATCCAGTTGACAGGCCAGACTCGCCTGATAATGCAAAGGCAAACTAACCCATTGGCAGTAAGGAATGTACGGAGGTGATGCCACAGACTAATATTAATGACAGTCCAGAGCAAGCAGGTATATCGGATGGGAGTGAAGAGCAGAGCATGCCAGTAAGTGGTGGGAAGAACCCAGTAACCTCCGAGAGGGCTAAGAAACTCTTTATACAACGATGGCCAGTCTTCACCCGTAGTGGTAGATATTTACAACCACCCAAAAGACTTAACCTGTAAATGTGTTATTACAAGGATTCATCTAAATTTCACAATGATCATTTATTAATATTAAAAGAGGGAGATGTTATGAGTGTTATGTTTAGTTTATATGCAACTCTATGATTCATCTCTGTGGCACTTGTTTCCTGTGTTGCATTTCCTGTTCATGTTCTGCGGGTCTCTTCTAAGAACATGACTTCTGTACACTAATGGCTCGTACTGTCATTATTTATACCGGCAGAGTATATAAGGCAGAGATAATAAACAGCACCATCACTTTGTCAATACTTTACCAAATAATGATACCCACAATAAACAAAATTAATTCGTTGCCAGCATGATATACAGTATACTGTGTGTATGTGCATATACATTAATGTAGAGAGAAAAACAAGCAGTAGCTAGTAATGTTGCTTCAATACCAGACCCAGGAGTGCCCCTGCTCTCCATTGAACCATTTGTATCTACTTGCCTGAAGTGGCTTTTGCTATTTTCTACAAAAAAGTCCAGCAACTGATATAAGCATATGTATATAAAAAAAAACTGCAACCATCAACCCCTTACACAGCTTTAGGCTTGGATCGCTATGGCGATACTTCCGCCACTGTTAAAGACCTAGAAGCATTGAATGTTAATGTGGGGAAGCTCAGACGGCCCCTCAGTTTATATCTCTACTTTCACTTTGAAACTGTTCAGAGTTACCTCTGAGATAATGAACAGAATGAATAGCATTTGCCATTCTGCTATTCACTCTCTGCTCTTCCGAGCGTGCTGAGGCTGTTCGGCTGAACCGAAGAGAAGTGAAGTGAGCCGAATGCAACTTCTGTATGGTTAAAAATAGCCATACAGAGCTGCTGTAAATAGAAGAACTCGGTTATTCATTGGGCTGCCTTCAGCAGCTTAGTAAATAACCCCCTTTCTCTCCTTTTTCTCTCATAAGCTGAACTGAACTCGGAAACTTTGCTTCTATCTAGTGGCCATTTGAAGAAATACTCTATAGTTTAGGTTGTTCTTCTAATCCTGTTTCCTTCACGGTTCATCTGAATGTTTTCTACTGTACTTCCCTTGTTCATTTAATTTCCCCAGTGTAATTTATGTTGGTTTTCATTTGTTTATTAAACTAGAGATTGTACATCACCACTGGTCTGATCTTTAATCTGATACCATTACATAACATATGTAAATCCTAACTTTTGCTATTTGCTCCCTTTTGGTCTATTAAATATACTATTAAAATTGTCTTGTTCTAGCTATTTGATGAGCACAAAATACCTGTTGGTCCTTCCAAAAGACTTATCGGATGATAACTTCCAGTGTTTTCTGCTTGTGCTGCATTCCTTTCATTTGCATTGTTCCTAGTTACATGTGGGAACTACAGAACCTTGTTTCTCCATGTTATGGAGAAGAGAAGGAGGTAGATTTCAGTAGTTTTGACTTGTTTCTATTCTCCAGATACAGTAGGGCAAGTGAGCATGTCACCCTTGAACAGGAACTCTGTTACTGGCAGAGTCACTATAACTATAGGCCATATAGGCGGTGCAGTTTTGGTCGCCAACCCTCAGGAAAGATGTCCTCAAGCTTAAGAGACTTAAGAGAAGGGCAACAAAATGAATTAAAGGGATAGAAGGTCTGAGTTATGAAGACCGCCTCCAGCAATTAAACCTATGCCCCTTAGAAGAGAGGCAATTTAGAGGGGACCTTATTGCATTCTTAAAGATCATCAATGGGGACAACAATATTCAGAAAAAAGTTGTTTACACCGAGAACTGTATTGAGAACACAACAAGAGGTTAAAAGAGAGCGGGTTGAATCTTAGACTGCGAAAGGGTTTTTTTCCCCTGTTCGCATAGTAAAAATGTGGAATTTCCTTCCACAGGTTGTCGTAGCCACTGATAGAGTTGATAAATTCAAGAAACTTACAAATGAGTTTCTTCTTTCACAACATATACAAGGATATGGGGAATGTTAGAGCCATATATGTACAGACATACAAACGCATACACAAAGAAACATAGGTTGACCTGGATGGGCCTTTGTCTTTATTCAACCTACTATGTTACTATTAAAAAGAAACATGCCTGTTGCCACCAGGGTAAGTCTGGTTGCCGATGTGCACCATGACAACGGGGTCGTGCCCAACCCCATCCAGTAATCTGTCAATTCATTTCGCAATGTGTCGAACACGCGCCCCCGGTAAGCAGCACACTATTCGATGCTCACGGTTCCGATGACAGATTACCCTGTCAGTCCGCCTGATGATGGACTCTCCAACCACCAGGATCTGCCTCTCCTGACCTTCCATCCGCCTCCCATCCTCGCCAGAGCAGTCACTCCCCCTGCGGATAGCGGAGGCGTCCTGCTCCAGCAGAGTCCCCCCTGAACTGATAACCCCAACATCCTGCAACTTGGCAAATTTATTGGGGTGAATCAGATCAGGGCTGACCTCTCTCGCACTCTTCCCTATCCCCCGCCTTCTTACAGTGACCCAGCTCCCCACCTCGGGATCGTGCTCCTCCGACCCCCCCCTCCTCATCCAGACCCCCCTCTATCACAGCCTGGTGCGTTAAGTCCAGGCTCTTTTCCATGACTGTTATGCTCCTCAGTGTTGCCAGTTTGTTGCTTAGATCCAGAATCTGGGCTTCTAAACAAGCAACTCGCTCACATCTAGCGCAGATGTATTCCCCCTCGAACGCATGTTCAAGGAAAGCATACATTGTGCACGACATGCACTTGGTTGCGTACCCACTCATGGAAGACATTATTTCCTTTTTATGGTTCGACAGAAGACGTGCGACCGTACAGTACAGTCTCCGTTCACACTGCTCGATTATCGTACGAAAAACCGATCGCATACGATTATCGTACGATAATCGTGCAGTGTATGGGCACCTTTAATATGCTCACACTTGGAGACTCGTATACATAGAGTTAGGACCACACTTTGCAGAGGTGCTTTGGCGCGGCGGTGTGGCTTCTACATATTTTTGGCCAAATGTTTGTGCAACTAAAACCTCTGATTTTAACGCATACTGTTGACAGGGCAATATGTTTGGTTGCAGGCTAGCTGGCAGGTGAAGCTGGGGAATTTTTTGTGTTTTGTATTGTTGTAAGCCTTCCCAATGTGCGCCCTGCCTAAAAGGCTGGTTATAAATTCATGCAGGTACCATTTTTTCTAGTGGTCATAATAATCTGGCCGCTCAGTGTATATAACAATACAAACATATAAACATGTTAACATCATGCATTAATTTTTTAAGAAGGGTTGAAGAATTAGTAGAGCAATCCCAGGATAGGTACCCACAATTTATGGTGACATGAAAACCATGGATAGAGTCTGACATCACTACCATGTGCTTACCAGGAATGTAAGGCTCACGTGTATGGCCATTGGAGGAGGGGAGAGGATTGAGGGAAGGAGATGAGGCTGTGACCTTTTTTTTTTCTTCTTTCCAATTCATCTTGTTTCTTTTTTTTTTTGAGTGATTTAGGGATGACACCCCTAGGGGGGAATAATGGTTTTAATACCAATGGGAAGGGAAATGTATGGTGGCTGTTTTAGGAAGAAGTTATGAATATCTTTTTCTTCTGTTTCTGATTGGATTACTCCCTGGGAGAGTCTTTTAACAGGTTCTACTTCTTTCAGTAAACTCAGACTAAGGGGTCTATTCACGAAGCAGCCGAAGGGTCTAACCGTAGCTTCGGCTGATCCTTCGGCTAGCTTCAGCCCCAGGACCCCTTCGGTTCAGTAGAACCAAAGGGCTGCTGTACGGGCTATTCACTATAGCCCATACAGCTCCCGCAGTCCGCCGAGCTCCCGCAGTCGGCCGGGGGGCTCAGTCAAGCCGAAGGCATATGCTTCGGCTCGACTGAGCCGAGGTGAAAGCTGAAACTTGCACAGAGATCAGCGTCCCTGGTTACCAGCTAACCAGGGACACTGATCATCAGACAGCCTAAATCTCACGGGCCCTCGGGGAGTCTCCCGCTCCCGGCGGCTCTGGGGGAGAAACACTGCTTTTTCTTTTTTATTCTGACACGGAGACGTTGGATGGTGTCAGAATAAAAAAAAAAATTTCACCATAGGAATGCCTTGCTAGATTCCTATTGGCTATTTCAATTTGCAATAGCCAATAGCAAATTAGCTATTGCACCCGCCCACTGCTGCAGTTCTCCATGAGGTCCCCACTAGTGATTGACAGCAGCAGAGGGCGGGTACATTAGCTAGTTTGCTATTGGCTATTGCAAATTGAAATAGCCAATAGGAATCTAGCAATGCTTTCCTATGGCGAAAATGTTTTTTCTTTTTTTTTTTACGGCAGCAGAACCGCCGGCCAATAGAAAACAGTTGGGCGGAGCTAGCTGTCACTGCTAGCTCCGTACAATCGTTTTCTATCTATTATTTTCTACTTTTTAAACTATTTTTCTGTTCCGCTCGGTCCCACAGAGGGACCGAGTAGAACTCACTGCTGTTCGGTATCTATGAGAATAGACCGAACAGCAGCGAGTAGCCTACCGCAGGTTCGGCTTAGCCGATCCAGATGTTGGATCGGCTGTGTCGAACTCCTTCTGCACTTCGGGTCAGCCGAACATGCTGAGCATGTTCGGCCGACCCAAAGCCATGCAAAGCCACCCGATGTATGGCTTATTTCAGCCGATATACGGCTGACATCAGCCGTACCAGCCTGAAGTGAAAAGCCGAACAGTGAACAGTGGATATAGTCCTGCTACTTAGCAAGGAGCAAAACCCAACACCAATCTGTTTTTCATGTTAAATGATTTGGTAAAGACACCTTTTGAACCTACACCATGAGATCCAAAAAAAGGCTTTTTTGTTTCTGACACGATAAAATACTGTAGCCCCTACCACCTTAAGTGGAGTGGCTACTAAAATTTAGCATTGCTAGTACTGTAATCAGTCTAGCTTATTTGTAGTCTGGCATCATCTGATTAATTCTAGTTGTTCTGCTACTGATTGCACCTCTCTGTGAGTGGGGTGTGACCTTGCCACAGAGTTGGGCAGCCAATAGGGGAGCATCAGAAGAGTCTATATCTCACCAGCCATTCACTGGGAGTGTCATGGCCAGTGGTGGGCAAGTGCATAAATAGTCAGGTATTGCCATGTGCTCTGGTTCAGTCCACCCCCGGGCATAGCCTGGGAGTTGCATGTACTATATTGGAGAAGCTGACTAGGCCTCAAGCATGGAGGAGGCCACATGTGAACTCAGGAGGCATCTGGAACTGACTGGGAGGATAACTAGAGGGGCCCTATGACTGCTGGAGGTACTAGGAGATGATATGGACCTCAGGAACAATATCAGCCCCTTTTCTACTGCAGTATTTACTGCACTGTGGAAGCCTTAAGGGATTAGTAAGCCTGGAGTCTGTGTATTTTTGCTATGGATGTCTAAAGCCCTATACCCTCTCTCCCAATTTTGCTGTCTGTTAATAAAGCATTGAAAAGGTCCTTAAAGTGACTGGTGCCCAATTTATTGATTGTTTCCTTCACTGGCTAAGGATTCACCACTGAGAATGAGATGGCAGCCTTCCCTACCCTTTAGGGGTCCGCCTTATGCGGATGTCAGGGGAGCACTACAATACAATAAAGCATTTTACTCCACACATACTCCCAATTGGCATGTGTGTGAAAGTGAGTGGAATTAAAGTGATCACAAGTTTTATTAACACAGTAAGAGTCAGGAACAAACAATGTCACTTAGGGCCCATAAGCGCATCCATTGGACTGCATTGCTCAACAAAGGCTCAGCCTAGGACCAACGTAATGACCCTCTGAAATCCATTGTTTCCAATAAGCCCAGTTCACACCAACACACGTCATTAAGGTGTTCTGGGTGAAAATGGAACATGTTGCATATAAATACATTAAAACACACTTTGGCTTCTGCTGTGGAAAAAAAACACATGAACACAGAGTGCATTAAAAAAGCACATCAGCACAAATCAACTCAATTGTGTTTAATGCGTTTCAACATGACCCAAGCACAACGCACTAGGTGTGAATCCAGCCTGCAAGTAAATATAATTCCTAGTTGGATGGCATACATTTTGCTAAGGCATTGTATATGATAAATAAATTGCTTTTTTATGAATTACCCTTCCACCATTTTTATCCTTTGAATCTTGGTGCTACCAATCCAGCCTTTCAGCAAACTCCTGTCTACATGCACTCATTCCAGTGTCAACTGCACATCATTACTCTGGATCAGCTTCCTGATAGTGACAACAGTGGACCATGCTTGCACAATGTGTGTCAGCATAGCCACTTGTTGTTTCCACCAAGGCAACATTTGACAGAGTAACAACAACAACGCCGGAGCACAGTTGGGAGACAGTTCACCCCATAACAGAAACTAAACTAATAAAAGCCTATATAGCAGGATCACCAGGTATTATTTTAATGAAGGCTTGAGATTTAAAAAGACTGAAAGCAACTTCTTAAACTACAATAATATATAAAAACTTTGATTGTAGTTATTGGGTGTACATCTTTGTTTAAAGAGAAACCTATTGTAGTTTCTTCCTAAGCAAAATGAAATAATAAAAGAAAACTTCTTTTACCTCTCTGGTTTTATTTCATCTTTAGTGTTGTAAACTTTGAAGAGTATATCAGGGTAAAATTAATGCAAACTATAAACTGCAGGACATTTTATATGTATTCTAAGAGTTTAATTAGCTCCAGATAAAATAATTGAATCTACTGCATTTTAAAGTGTGCTTGAAGGTTCAATTTACTTACTCTAAATGTTCACATATTTATTATATCCCTGAACTAGCAGCGCCAAAAACCAACATAACTTTTGTAGACAATGTCATGCAATACTTTAGCGAGTTGCATCATACTAAGATCTGGACACTTTTATCCATACTGACCATGCGCTTGGTATAATATGAATTGAAAACTTAGCTCTTCAGTAGGTCTTTCGTATTTGCAATAAGGATGTTGTACTTGACAGATATTGTTACTATTTACCAACACTTTGTCAAGCCTAATGCTGCACCATGGCTGAAATTGTAGTATAGGCAGAACTAAGTTCACACCTAGGCGATTCAGATGCCGAGCTGTTTTAGCGCAGTTGTCGCGCATTTTCGATCATGCGACTGTTCATTGTAAACCGTGCGATTTTCGTGTGTTTTTCAATGTATAGAGATGTCTATGGGACCCAAACCGTGCGACAACCGCCCGAAAATAGCTCCTGCTCCTTTTCGCACGACAGGCGATTTCGGTCGCACGATAAACCGCAAAGGTGTGAGCAGCCTCAACTGATTTCAATGCCACTCTGTGTTTTGCACGATATCGCACGACTAAAACAGCACGATAAATCGCCTAGGTGTGCACCGGCCCTCATGCTTAGGTGGTAACTTTTGTCTAAGGTTGGGAAATTAGGTGGGATACCATTTTGCAGCTAACTGAATTTTTGTCTGGACCTCCAAGGACCACTTCTAATCTTTACTCCTCTATATTTAGAAAAAATGATGGTATGTTGTGTTGAAATTCTAGAAAATGTATAACATTTACAGGGTTATTCACAAAAGGGTGAAGTGTTTGGAGAGGTCAGGAGAAGTGAACAATCTAGGACAACATACAAAAGCTGATTTGGAAAAATTCTCCATTTCAGCTCAATTTCCAGTTCAGCTATGTCATAGATTGTTCACTTCTCCGGCCTTCTCCAAACTCTTCATCCTTTTGTGAATAACCCTGTTAACATTACTGCAGGCAAATTTTTTGTTATGTGTTAATAAAAATAAAGAAAAGAATACATGTTTTAAAATAAAAAGCAGCACTAACATAAACATAGACGTTAGCTTTGCTGACCCTTTCTTCTTAAGGCCTTTGTCAATGGGCTTTTGCTTGTTTCAAAACTGCTTCTCTCCCCATACAAGTCTATAGAAATGTAAAGACTGCTTAAAGCAGAAGGAGGTTGAAGTAGAATTAAAGCGACAGTGGGTTTTTTTGCACATATCTACTGCTGGCAAGCAGTAGATATATGCAAAAGCATTAAAAAAGAGTTACCAAATAGATAAAACTTACCTGTGCCTCAGCAGCTCTCTCGCGTCTGAAGACCTGAAGATTCTGGAGCAGCAGTGAAACGGGGGTTGGCGCATGCACAGTAGAGATCTTCAGCCGGGAAAAGTGAGATACACACAGGGCAGCGTGCACGCGGACAGACGCCGTGATACACAGAAGACACAGCAGTCAGCGCTGGATCAGAGACTGGCACCAGAGCTGGAGAGACTCCTGAAAACTACTGGAAAGAAGAAGATGATTGGAACAAGAGGCATCATTTAGGGGAAGTCCTTAAAGCAGCACTGGGAGGGGAATTTTGACTTTAATGTCACTAACTTCAGTCAAAAGCACCTGTTAATGATTTCTGAATGATCTCAGAAGCCTCTCAAAATGATGTCAAAAGCACGCTGCATTTTTGTCAGCACATAAAATGATTGAGTTTATTAAACAGGGATGGAATTTCAGCCAAAACTGATGAATACAATTTGGTGCTGTGAGTTACTTAGTGCCTTCCACTGTATTCCTGGCGCTCCTGTGCCAAGAGCTCATTTTGCCATCAACCACCCTAAAGTCATAAACCTCCTCCTAAGTTCAACATAATGTAAAAAAAAGGAGAACTCTAACAGAGAATATGAGACCCTCTCGCAACTGCCATGTCAGGTTGGAAGAGGCCTGCAAGTGCAATATAAGACCCCATTCACACTGAGCGACATGGAAATCGCGCTACTTTGAGCGACATTGAGCGACGAGCGACATTGAGCGACGTGTCGCGCGACTTCTTCCTATTGGGCTGTATGCAATCAGGAGCAATATCGCTCAAAATCGCTCTAAAAAAGGTTCATGTAGAAGCGACAAGCTACCAGCGACGAGCTACAAGCGATATTGAGCGATATTGAGCGACATTGAGCGACGAGATGTGAACAGCTACATTGAAATGTATTGGTGAAGCTACATAGAGCGATATAGTGCGGAAATATGAGCGATATCGCTACAAAAATCGCGCGATAAATCGCTCAATGTGAACGGGGCCTAAGGCTGAATACATCTATCCAAAACTGAACGGTTTTGGATGGACTGATTTTTTAAGTGTTGCTTTGTAGGCCAATAAATTGTTCGCCCACCCAGCATCCATCTCTGGCTTTTTTTCATACTTCAGAAAATAATTATGAAAATGTGTTTCTTGTGAATTGTATTATGACTGTGTTAATCATTATTTCCCCTTGAACAGTGATAGACAGTGGTGGTCTCTAACCACTAAAATAGAATGAAAAAGCCTCATGTGAGGTAGAACATTTCTCAGAAGTCAAACCACATCACCTGTTCACATATATAAATATCTAGTCAGTCTCTGGCTGTAGTGCGAAAGCTCAAGATTGCTACAGTGATTCCTAACAATGAGGCATATCTACTTACTCTCAGCTGTGTCTTTCCTCCTGCATATCAGTGGCTGTAAGTACAGATTGCATATACTTGTCATCAAGATGATTTCTTTCATCTGTGGTTGTCTGACAGTACCATTAAACCTAAAACAATCTGAAAGGACTACTTATGCCATCCTCATATTTTTTTTAATGAAAAAGGTCATATACCTTGGGAGCCATGCAATTAGAGTATTATATCTTTTTATAATCTGCATATGTCAGGTTTGTACTATGTTGCGTTAGGCTATCAGTGGCATTCTTTTCTAGGATTACTGGACTAGAAGTCAGTTGTATGATAGCCTACCCTCCATACTATCTTAATTCTATTACTTATTTATATAGTGCTACAAGTTTTGCAGTGCTTTAAAGTGATCACTAAATGATTTGCTTCAATCATTGACTCTTAAATTGTATCTTTAGGTGAAACCATTTTTTGTCGTTTGTGATAGTGTGGAGAAAGATTAGACTTTTTGTCAAGTTTTTATAGCTGTCTGTGTCCCCATTGGGAAAGTCACCTATCTAGTTTGTACTAGTGACCATTTTAACTGAGAAAGAGTGAGGCGATATTTAAAACTTTAGAGTTGTTCCCAGAACGAAATGGGGATACCTGTTTCGGGGACCACTGTTTAAGAGGGAAATTGCTCTCACTTTGAAAGATTTCCTCTAACTTCCTATTGGGTTTCTGGGACAAGAAGTGAAGGGAAATTTCCTCAGTGGTACACAGTTAGCAAAAATGTTACCTGGAAGGGGTATTAACCCTTCCCTACTCTAGCCAAAGGTTTACAGTTAATGTGTTTACCACAATCATGCCAAGCACACTAAGGCTAATGTAGATTGCTAACAGTAATCAGAGGGGAAAATCCTTGCATCAGAAGGAATTTGGTGTAACGATTGTGCTGCTTTTTATGGAGGCAGGTTGCTGTTCTGGTACTTGCCATGGTGGATTAGCAAACTCCAATTTCCAAGTGGAAATTTGAATAGAATGGGAAGTGTTAAAAGCTATTTTATTTATTGGAACACTATACTTTGACAATCAGGTCTATCTAAGAGGGTCGCATGATAGCCCATCCCTTACAAAAAAACACAAAAAAAACACTGTGTAAGTTCCAGGCCTGCTGCTTGTAGCTTCCATTAGCTATGGACTCTCTTTCTTCGACCATGTGGCAGCACTCAAGCCTGGTCAGTGGCTGCTGAAGTGCCCAATGCGTTAATGTGGGAGAAGAGAAGAGAGCCACATGCTTATGCAGAACTACATGGCATTTCACAGGGCTCATTAATACTACAGAGTGTAGGACAGTACTACTGGCAGTGGAGGGGGGACGCAATCCAGTGAATATATTACTTTGCCCTGAGTAGCAAAATGGTCACCAAGAGAAGAAGCAAATTGAAATTGGCACTAAAAGCACTTTTGACAACGTTTGATATTTGTAGTAGTGTGGGGAAGAGTTAGAATGTGGATGTGGATGGAGCTCCTAATGTAAAAGTGGAACTCGGATTTGAAAGGTGAACTCCTAATGTGAACTCCTAATGTAAAAGCGGAACTTTGATATGAAAGTGGGGCTTCTGATGTGAAAGCGGTGCTCCTGTTGTGAAGGGGGCTACTGATACAAAGGGTGACTGATGTAAAGGAGTGGAAATCTTGATTTAAGTGGGCCAGTTCAGTGTGAAGAGAGAAACTTACTCTTTTGTGTATTTTTGCGTAGGGTCCCCCTTTAAATCTATGACATTTTAGACTGGGGTGCCTCAAGATTTTGTATACTTTTAAAGGGTGCCATGACTAAAGAAAAGGCTCGAGAAAAGCTGATTTAGAATATATTCCTCTTCCAAAACTGTCAATTGACTATATGTTCAGTATACGATATACTTTCCACTTCTCTGTTATTTTAATGTTTCCAATATTACTGTTTAATACCGGGAAATAGTGCTTATGAATGATTGGGTCTGGTCTCTGGTAACTTTCTTTTTTCAGTAACAGTGGTTATTGCACCTGCAGACTGAGCAGAAGAGCGGAACTACTCTGTTCAGTGGGTGAGGTTTCAATAGCCAGTCTGCTATTGGCTATTTCAAATACAATTACATCCACCTGTCACCTGCAGAAGCTAGCCTGCAGGAGAATGGGGCTGCATAGGGGGGGGGGATTGGGGGTTGTACCGTGGGGGGGGGGCGGGGGGAGTTCAAGTAGCTGGTCTTGCCTCGGGCGCAAAATAGTCTTGCACCGGCCCTGATCATATTAACATTTACACCACCGAAAGCCCAGCAGGGAACGGTAGCTGTTTATACAGTACACTTTCTGAGTGGGAAGTTTTGGCGTGATTTTCAGGAAATGTATCTTATGAACTTTACTTTGACACTTGAATAGAGAGACTTTGTGACTGTTTGTGTTTACTTACGATTTTTGCGAATATTTGCACAGAACACTGTTACTCTTATTATACTGTACTTGGTATTTCATATGACTATTGCATCTATGGACCAGCATAAAATTCCTCATAGCCTATATGTATTTTATTGTATAGATCCTGATTGTAGCTTGTTTTAGGCTGCATGCACAAGGCTCTAAGAAATGTACTGATCATATAGCCATTTTTTAATGGGCCAAAAAATTTCTGGGTAACGATCGGTAAAATGCTTGCTTTTAAACAGATAGTCACGTATGTTTTTAACTGCATAAATGTCTTATTCCACTCATTTCTGCTTTCAATGTTATTTTCTTATTTGGACTTAATTTACACACTTACACATAAAAATGTGTTTACACATGAATATTCGTTAGATTTATGTCCATGGACGCAGATTTTTTGATTTTGTGTTATGGATCTGAATGCAGAGCATGTTTGCACACCTGTGTGCATAGCTTCATTAAAAACAATACACCTGTGTTCAGATCCAGAAGGGCCATGTGCATGGGGCCTAAGGCGCAAAAGAAATGTTTAGGTCACAAGTTGCAACAAATGTTACTTGACCACTGACCAGTTGCAGGGGAATATTTAAACAATGTTGAAACAATAATATTCCAGTTCTGATTGTGTCCAGAGTGTTACCGCATATTCATCTTTTTCTATCACAATATGAAGATATCCACATGATTTCTATTAAAATTATAAATTGAACTCACAAATTAAGTCTTTCAGGGTACAACACATAGCACTGCTCTGAACTGTGCACAGGTTCACTCCACTCTTTTTCTTCTATGAAATGGTGATCCTGAAAAACACCTGATGGTGATGCTTGAACTCCCTCCTTGTCTGCCGCCCCTCCTGTCTCTGAAGGAAGCAGAGAGATATGGGAAGTTCAGTATCAGAGTCTTCAGGAAGTACACATCAACTACCCTCTGTGGAGCTGTGTGCATTTTATTCTGCAGGGAATTAACACAGATTTTTTTTAGCTTTAATGAACTTTGGACTTTAGCTGTATTTACTATGTTGCATTAGCAGCTTGCTGAATGCTTGCACATAATGCCTGGAATTGCTCTTTAAAAGCTATATTGTACTTTAATCTGCAGATGTTTGTGTGGAAATAATTGGAGGCAAGGAGGCTGTTCGTCACTCTAGACCTTACATGGTTTTTCTGAAGCATGGAGAAAGAGCATGTGGAGGGGCCCTTATTAAAGCCAACTGGGTGATAACTGCTGCTCATTGTACCTTGTAAGTATTTTATATTGCAGCTTATAAGACACATAGCCAAGAGAGACAATAAGACCTTATTCATAACTGAGTGTATTGAAGCACATTTGCTGAAGCACTTTAACGCTCAGCAAGAAGAATCACATAAATAGCACCATTTTATATCTGAGCAATGTGTCACTTGTCACTTGTAGCTTGAAGCTCAGAAAAGTACATTAGCTTATTTTGGTGCACAATGAAGCGCTTCTGTTCCCATAGACTTTTAAGCAAGCGCCTGGAAAACACTTGAAAAACGGGTGTTCATGCATGTTTTTGAGCGCTCCCATTTAAAGTCTATGGTGCCAAAAATACACAATTCTGCTCCTGTACTGTATAAAACTGCACAAAAAAATGTGTTCATAAGCAAAAAACCTTCTAAATCGCTTGGTTATGCTCACACTCAGATGTGAATGGGGCCTACATATAAAATATTTAACAACTGTATTTCTATACAAAATGCATACAAACAGCACAAACGTTACATGTTTGATGCAAGAAGTAAGGGAGAGAAGTAGAAACGAAGAAATAAAATAATCGTATGTATTAGCAAAATGTGCCCATTACTGGAATTAATCATTCTCAATGTTGTAGTTTTTTAAGGCGACCCTGTCACAAAATTAAAAGTTGAGAAAAAAACTCCTCCTGTAAAGAAGATATGCCTTACCTAACTATGGAGCTTGTAGAATAAGAGTGTCAGACACCTGGTCAGTGGTCCCCTGCTAAGTGCCCTGTTTCCACCGGCTGGTCCCTAGGTCACCCCTGTGCCCTGGGCCTCCAGTGACATAAGGGCTGGCAGAAGGAACAACAGTGCTTGCTAGATTATGATTCATATTATTATATACAGGATTTATATGGTGCCAACAGTTTTTGCAGCACTTTACAATAGAAGAAGGCAGACAGAGTAGCTTATTGATGAAGAGTCTGGGATAGGAAGTTCCAGAAGATGGGAGAGGCTCTGTAGAAGTCCTGGAGGTGAGTATGTAAGAAGTTGACGAGGGAGCAAGAAAACAGGAGGTCTTGGGAGGAGCGGAGAGGTCTTTTTTGGTGACATTTTGAATAAGTGGGAGATGTTAGGGGCAGAGTTGTGGATGGCTTTGTAAGTGGTTGTAAATATTTTGAGTCTCTTCTTTGGGCGAGTGGAAGCCTGTGGAGGGATTGGCAGAAGGGGGTTGCACAAACTGGGTGGTTGGCTAGGTGGATTAGTCTAGCAGCAGCATTCATGATAGACTGAAGGGGGGATAGCCTGTGTAGAGGTAGCCCAATGAGGAGGGAGTTGCAATAGTCAAGACGAGAGATAACAATTGATAAATTAGTAGCTTTGTAGTTTGGTTCCTTTATTTCTTCCTTTCTTCCCCCCTGTCACAGACCTACCCGGGCCGGAGCACCATGCCCGCGGCGCACCATCCCGCCCATGACGTCACACCCGACTCCTCCCACTGATCGCGGCGCCTCCTCAAGAACACAGGTGAGTCACTCACTCGGCGTTCTATCATTGTGGAACGTCGAGCGAGTGACTCTGTGGGATACAGACCTTGCTACTGACACAGCTAGAGAGATTGGGGCTGAGACTGCTTTAGGCCCCATTCACATGTAGCGACTTATCACCGCGCGATATCGCGAGAAGTCGCCGGCTAATGATAGTCAATGGAGCTGTCTTAGCTCCATGTCGCTCGTCGCGGTCGCAAGTCGCTTCTACAGGACCCTTTTTTTGGCGGATTTTGCTTTTTTTCTATAGAGCCCGACTGAGAAGGTCGCGCTACCGTGGCTGGATCGTCGCCCCGAAAGTCGCGCTATCCCGGCCGCTGCAAAGGTATGTCGCTACATGTGAACGGGGCCTTACAGGGACCCAGCAACCGACCAATCCACAGAGGCTGCCCTCTGCCATCCCAAAGACCGGGCTAGACCTTCTCATTGTCCACACACAAGAACCGCAAGTACTAGGGCAGTGGTGGCGAACCTTGCTATTAACAGAAATGTATCTTATTTGTGTATCACTCGGCTGTAGATCCTCAAATCATCTCTGAATTGGTGCTGACACTGTCCTTCCTTCTGGAGGGGGGCTACTGTTGTTCCCCATGGTCTCTGTGTGTGTTTGTAAAGTAGTCACGCTCACTCTGGACTACAATCTCATATTTAGTTTACTAATTTGTATTGAGATTGTAGTCCATCAGGGGAGCAAGTTAGGAGTGATGATTACTTTACAACACACACAGGACCATGGGGAACAAAAGTAGCCACCCTGCAGAAGAAAGGACAATGTCACCACCAATTCAGAGATGATTTGAGGATCTACAGCCGAGTGATACACAAATAAGGTAAATTTCTTGTACTAGTTGAGGTATTTGAATGCACTTTAACTCCCAAGTTTAGTGTCACTTTAAATAAAAAAAATGCAAATATCTTTATCTTATTTTGTCAGTGGCGCTCACTTAAAGGAGAACTATGGGGTCAGGGCTTTTCCCCATAGTTCTCCTAAGGGTCACGGGAGAACGCAAACTAGCGTTCTCCCGTGACCCAAAGCTCAGTATACCACGAGCTGTAGCTGAGACGCCGCAGCCGGAACGGATCCCGACATTGCTGTCGAGATCCACCCAGCTGCTGGATTGACACCTGGCTCTGCCTATCCAGAGGCAGAGCCAGCTGTGCCCGCCCCCTCCCCGGTCTGTTCCACCCCGTCAGGCGGACAGGGGAGGGGGGAATCCCTGCACGGAGCCGTGAGTGACAGTCACGGCTCTCCGCAGGGATAGATCGAGAAGTGAGCGAGCAACGGTTTGTGTTCGCTCACTTCCCGATCTACTGAGCCGACCTGTGACAGTTTAATTGTCACAGGTTGGCTCAGATTATGAGGTGAGTGAAAATCACTCATCTCATAGTTCTCCTTTAACTGCTATTCCCTGTTTCCTCCCTTAACTTGATGCTGTGTGGGTGGAGACTGCTACTGCTAAGAGCCGCTGGTAATTAGGCAGGACAGGCTTTGAGGGCGGTGTGGCAGTGTGTGACATCACAGACTGACCAGGGGACTACAGGCACGTTTTATCTCAACACAACATCATCTATGTCTCAGAGAGGAAGCAGGAAAGGAAACTGAGCATACTGGCACAGATCTGGTTTTGTGCTTAGCATGCTCAGAAACAAACAGTAAGGGCTTCCTATAAAAGGGGAACGGCAAGAACTATTTAATGAGTCCTCTATTTAAACTCTAGACAGATTTAATAAATTCAAATTAATGCAGCTCTTTAATCATGAATACCACATAAAATATATTTGGTTAAATGCAAGCAGTATAAGTACCTGAATATGACCAGGTATCAGCCTCTTTGCAGTCACTGTACAGCAGGGCTGAAGTGTGAGAAGAATCGGCAGAAGTAACCAATCAGTCCATGTGCTGAAGAGAAGCATGCTGATAGAAGGAGCGAGCAGAGTGACAGAGAGATGAGCTCATTACTGTCTGCCTTTCACTGTGCAATTACAGGCAAAGAAAGGTCCAGGACACTTTGGGCTCAAAGAATGTAAGTTGATTGATGCTGACCGATGATCATCAAGTGGCATAAAAGAAGTACTGCGGGGGGAGTGCTTCATATTGAAAGTGAATATTGCAATTAAAGCTGTTTTTTATCTTATCATTTAATGGGCTATAATGATTGTTTTTGTTATTTTTTTGCTTTAAACAAAAGCTATGTATATGTTAATTGCGAGGGACAAAGGAATGTAGTCCCCGTCATTTTGATAATTATGGTGACACACACACTAAGGAGGGGGGGGGGTTCTATATATAATATATATTTTTAATGCTCTGGTTTTGCTTTAACTGTGTGAACTGTAATTTCTTATGAGAAACCTAGTGGGTATTCGCCCCTAATATGTGGTTAAGATATTAGTTCACTAAACTTTCTCCTAAAATTTCTTGAATACAAAATATTAAGAAAACAAAAACAGTAAATGTTTTTATTTTGTTTACAGCTGGAGAAAAATGCCACGTTAAATAAGTTTGTGACAATCCTGCCACTACCAAATCAAGAAGAGAATGTGAAGCCCAAAGCCCAGTGCAGCACTGCAGGGTGGGGGGTCACTGATGTGAAAAGCAACAAAGATTCAGATGTCCTTCGTGAGGTCAATCTGACCATTGTAGACAATAAAGTCTGCAACAAAGCTTACAGCAAGGCTAAGCCAAAAGTGATAATAACCAGCAGTATGATATGCGCAGGACCACTTAAAAAGCGTAAAGATGACACTTGCCAGGTAAGAATCCGAAATCTTTTCTAAAATAATACCTGGTGATCCTGCCATGAAAGTCTTTGTTTATACACTTCCTGTTATAGCGTGACAGCTCTTTTCCAGTGCTCCAGTGTTGTCACTAGGGATGCACAATACCATTTCTTCAGACCGTGTACGAGTACCGATATTTTTCCTTAAGTGCTCACCAATACCAATTACCAATACTTTTTTCTCAGTGTCGTGTGACAGTTTTTCTAAAACAATACAGTTGAATCATTTAGGACATTGGTGAAGTGCCAGGGCCTAGTCCCAGCTGCAAACTCTGCGCTCCTGCCATCGACTCCAAGTTGTTGGGGGACTACAAATATTAGCAATACATTATAGAGCAGTGCAGAATACCACCAGCTATAGAGGAATACAAATCCCAGCAATACATTATACAGCAATGCCGAATAATACCAGATTTCAGATGGCTATGTGGGGGCTCAGGAGGGCTGTGTGGGGTCTCAGGAGGCTGTGCAGAATCTCAGGTGGGCTTTCATGTTCTATAGTGGGCTGTGTTGACGCTCAGGTGGGTTATAAGGGGTCTACGGTAGGCTGTGTGGACTCTCAGTTGGGCTGTGTGGGGTCTGTGGTGGGCTGGGCAGACTCTCAGTTGGCTATGCAGGGTCTATGGTGGGCTGTGTGGCATCCCAGGTGGTTATGCGGGGTCTATGGTGGGCTGTGCAGGTTCTATAGTGGACTGTGCAGGTTCTATGGTGGGCTGTACAGACTCTCAGGTGGCTATGCAGGTGGGCTGTTCAGAATCCCAGGTGGTTATGAGGCAGGGGTGGACTGGGCCAGGGGGCAGGGTGGCAATTGTCCCCCGGGCCTCTCTGCTGCCTTTAAAAATGGCCCCTGCCCGCGGCCGTCAGGGGGCCCGTCACTGGCCCCCGCTAAAAGAAGCCGCCGGTGCAGTGGCTCCCTCCCTCCTCCGCCATTTGCACCACTTGCATCAATATGTGATCTGGCTGGCTGCATCAGGCACTGAGGTCAGCCTTGAGGAGCGAGCGGCCGCTGAGTACAGAGCCGCATCTGATGTGGGCAGGCTGGCTGGCCGGGTGCATGTGGCAGAGAGTCGGCGGAGGGAGGGAGCCACTGCAGTTGCGGCCACAGCAAAGGAACATAAAATAAAACATTTTCTTTTTTTTTAATACTCACCTGATCCACCGCCCAGTGCAGCCTCCCGTCTCCCACGCTGTCAGAAGCCTGCGTGCTGTGTGCAGCTTCTGAGAAGATATGCTATTAGCGTAGCGGTGGCTTTAAAAAATGCTCATCCAGCTTCCTCGCTACGCTAATAGCGTATCTTCACATCGTGGGAGACGGGAGGCTGCACATTTTGGTGCATCCAGGGATCAGGTGAGTATTAAAAAAAAAAAAAGTTTTATTTTTTGTTCCCGGGGACATAGTTTGTCAGGGGACGGTCTCCTCAATCTGGGGACTGTCCCCAGAAATCGGGGATGAATGTAGAGCTGCAACAACTAATCGACCAAGTCGATTATAATCGATGGTTGAAAAAGTTCTCCATGTTTTCAATCATCGATTATCGGCTTTCGATTAGTTGGCCCTGTTCACGGCTCCACACACGCTGCGTGCCGCACCTCCTCCCCGCCTCACACTTGCCGCTGCTAGACCCACCCGCCTCCATCCACGCCGCACCTCCTCCCCTCCTCACGCTTGCCGCTGCTAGACACGCCCGCCTGCATTCACGCTCCACACCTCCTCCCCGCATCACACTCACCGCTGATCCATGATCGGCACAGGGATGCGGGGAGAAGTAAGGAGGAGCAGGTGTGGGGGGATGACAGCCGCCGACAGACAGTCCCGATCTCAAAAGCAAGTTGCTGGAAGACTGCTCAGGTAAGCCTGCACTTCCCACCCACATGGTGCTCTATAATGTATTGCTGGGATTTGTATTCCTCTATAGCTGATGGTACATTGTGCTTTATATTATACATAGGAATACAAATCCAAGCAATACATTATACACTGTATGTATAATGTACTATTGCTGGGATTTGTTGTACTTCTCTATAGCTGGTGGTATTCTGCATTGCGCTGTATGGAGGACTACTAATCCCAGTAATAATATATTATACAGCGCAATGCGGAATACCACCAGCTATAGAGGAGTACAACAAATCCCAGCAATAGTACATTATACAGCGCAATGCAGAATACCGCCAGCTATAATGTACTATTGCTGGAGCTATTCTGCATTGCGCTGTATAATGTACTATTGCTGGGATTTGTAGTCCTCTATAGCCGGTGCCATTCTGCATTGATTGCTGTATAATTTTACACTTTCCATTTCACTATATTGCACACCACACTTTTTTTTTCTTCCACCGCTCCAAGCTTGCTCATGTGATGGGACTACAATCTCAATACAAACTAGTAGTCCATCACTGGAGCCATTTTTAAAATCCAGATGAACCTGTTAATCAAACTCAATAATTCGATTCGGCTAACTAATTGATTTTGAAAATAATCATTAGCTGCAGCTCTAGATAAATGGTCACCCTACACCAGGGATCCCCCACTAACCACCAGGGAGCCTCCACTGGCCACCACAGAGCCCCCCACTAACCACCAGGGAACCCTACACTACCCACCTGGGAGCTACCACAGAGCCGCCACTAATTATTAGGGAGCCCCTACTGGCAACCACAGATCCCGCACTGACCAGCAGAGAGCCCGCACTGACCACCTGCCAGTCCGCATTGGCCACCTGAGAGCCTAGTTAGGGAGCCGCTTCTGCTGCACCCACACGCACCCGTGAAACTCTCTGGACCCCTGGTGAGAGCCCGCACAACCCTCCTGAGACCCTGGAGACATCGGGCGGCGAACCCAGAGCAACAGAGTGTGTAGCTTCATATTATTCTGCAATGCTGTAATATGTATTGCTGAGATTTGTAGTTCTCTATAGCTGATGCTGTTCTGCATTGCTGTATAATGGTATTGCTGGGAATTGTAGTTTTCTATAGCCAATGCCATTCTGCAATGCTGTATAATGTATTTCTGAGATTTATAGTCCTCTATAGCTGGTGGTATTATTCTACATTGTTGTATAATGTGCTGAGATTTGTAGTGCCTCTACAGCTTGGAGTCCGTGGCAGAACTACCAGTGTCGCAGCAGTCGTACACACGCACAGCACTGATGAGGTATCCCTCCACTACCAGTGTGCTTTAAGTTTCCTCAACCGATAAATTTCTCGACCGCATCTCTTCCAGGTGCGCATGTCATGAAGAAAGGGGGTCATGAAAACAGCTGATTAAGCTGACTCGGCCTCACTGAAAGTGACACAGTCGAGAAAATTTATAGGATCGAGAAAAATTATAGAACTCTGACTTTCACACTGTCCGGCCCCCCCACTATCCTTCCACAGCTCACAGCCCAGAAGCATGGACAGCCAGCGGCAGTCTACAGTGGGTGAGAGTGCCTAAGTACTGGACATGGAGTGGAGTAAGGCCAGAACCATGTAGGGAGCACAGTGGGAGGAGCGCACTATCCCCTAGCCAGTCGTTCCTTTCATGGACTTACTAGGAGTCCTCGCATCACCCGACCATTCACACTACCGTTACATGAATGGCAAAAGTGGCAGACAGGGGCAGGGAGAAGGTGGGGGAAGAAGCAGAGAGGGAGGGGGGCAAAGTTGCTGCACCATGGGCCTCTGGGTTGTACTTGCCCCCTGGGCTAAAAGTTGCCAGTCGGCCCCTGTTATGAGGGGTCTATGCTGGGCTGTGCAGCTTCTATAGTGAGCTGTGCAGTTTGCATGGTGGGCTGTACATACTCTCAGGTGGCTGTGCAAGTTCTATGGTGGACTGTGCGGACTCTCAGGTTCTATGGTGGACTGTGCAGGTTCTGTGGTGGGCTGTGTGGACTCTCAGTTGGGCTGTGCAGGTTCTATCTTGGTCTGTGCGGACTCTCAGGGGGGCTGTGCAGGGTCTATGGTGGGCTGTGCGGGCTCTCAGGTGGCTGTGCAAGTTCTATGGTCTGTGCGGACTCTCAGGTGGGCTCTGCAGGTTCTATGGTGGACTGTTCAAGGTTCTTGGTGGGCTGTGTAGGCTCTAAGGTGGCTCTGCAGGCTCTGTGCTGCAGGCTGCTTTGCAAGTCTTGCTGCACTCCTTACCGGATACCCCAATAGCTGGGGAGGGTGCTTGTAATGAGTGCGGATGGCACCACTGTATGCAGAAATCGTTGTGAAGGAAGTCACAAGCACACCGAAGAATCCTTACAGGATCACCAAATGTTCATTTTATTAACAATTCATTTTTCACAGTTTTCATTTCACAATTGTTTCATAAAATGAACATTTGGTGATCCTGTAAGGCAGTGGTTCTCAACATTTCTAGGGCAGGGACCCCTTGGTAACATTTGCCAAGTTGTGGGGACCCCCAACGGTAAAATTTAGGGATGACGCGGCTGCTGCAGTGACATCTGGCGGCGTGGCGGGAGAACTGACACTGCTGCGCTAGGAGGGGGCTGAGGACGACTCTCACCTAGCACAGCAGAAATCACACAGCGACCCCACAGGTTGAGAACCACTGCTATAGGCAAAGACAGGACCGGGTTCTGCAGCTGGAACTAGAAGAATTGGATTTCAAGTGTGTGGCTATATAATGTATGCGGTAAATACTCCGCAGTACTGTCACTGACAGAGCAGCCCATAGAGTTCAGAGTAAAGGCTGTGACACACTGCATGCGAAGCAGCGCACTGCCTCCGCGAGCAGTGTGTCATGTAATTTTCTCGTCAGCTTGCGAGAGCTTGCGTAGCTGAGCGTGCCGAGATGAAAAATTTCATCTTCAGCCAATCGGCTTGCGCGTATAAACCTGCGCGTCAGTAGGCGACGTCTGGCCAAGACGTGCGGGGGAGGAGAGCAAGGTAAGTAGCAGTCGTCTCTCCTCCCACAACGCTCAGCCTCCTGTGACAGATAAGGAGAGCGGTGGTGGGGGGGCGCAGACAGCTGTCAGTGTTGTCACTGGAGGCTGAGCTCTCCTCCCGCACCGCCCCGCTCAGCCTCCTGTGACAGATCAGGAGAGTGGCGGTGTGGGGGCAGAGACAGCTTTCAGCTGTCACAAGAGGCCGGGCCTCCTGTGTCCTCCGGCCGAAAACCGAAACTTTTTTTTCTAACCGTTTCAAGTGTTTGTTGTTTGCCTGAAATGCGTGGTTCCAAAACATCGCTTGACAATGTGACACGATGAGAGGTCAATAAACATTGACTGAAAATTAATTTGGAATGCGAGTGACCTTTTCTACATTCATTTACTGATTCACAGAGGCATCCATAGTCACTTTTTGTACCCACCCAACTCCAAAGGGTTTATATTCGATCAGGAGTGTGATGGGTTCGTTTAAGTTTTAAATAAACAAGCACTTTGGATTACAATACTCTTGTTGTGCTGGTGACATCTATCTACCTATGATGATGTGCACCAGACACCCCTAACATCAATGTTGGCTTGAAATTAAAATCTAGTAGCAAAAAAATAAAATGTCAGACCTAACCACTGACCTTTTTCCCTAAGATTCTTTAGTGGAGCTCTCTAAGTAAGTAGTGAAGGTACCCTAGAAATACTGACTGTTTTTCAATCCTGACAATTATCTTAAAGTGATATTAGTATTACTATTAATATTATTAATGTTAAACAGGATGTATATAGGACCAACAGTTTGCACAGCACTTTACAATATAAGGAAGACATTACAGTTACAAAACAAGATGGTTAGGAGGGCCCTGCCCGTGAGAGCTTGCAATCTAAAAGGGAGAGGCAAGTAATATATAAGGTGGTAGATGTGTGGGAATTAGTTGTTTCAAAAAGTGATAGTTCAGTGGTTAGGTAGAGGTTAGATAGACTTCATTTGCAATGTTTACCTCTTTGAATATAGTTGGTTAGTACAAAGACTAGTTCCTCAATGCTCTCTTCTCCATTGTTTGTTCATTGCTTACCCTGTGTCATTTTAGATGTAGGAATTTGTATTTAACTATAAAGTCTCATGCATACAATCATGTATGTGCGTTAATGCATTTGGCAGCCAATTCATTTTCACTGTCAAGCAGCCTGATCACGTGAATATAATAGGTCCTGATTTCTGAACTATTTTTAAAAGCATACGTTCCCTATTCTACTCCACCCCAATCTGCATGCTGCGTTGTACATCCATGCCTCCTTATTCTGTATGCTGTTCTGTATGTTCCCTATTTTATACCTCCTCATTTTGCACACCATGCTGTATGTTCCCTATTTTATACCACTTCATTCTGCACAGTATGATGTATGTCGGGTATTCCACACCACCTTATTTTGCTGACTGCATGCATACCCTATTCCACACACTAATTCTGCACACTGGACTTTATGTTCCCTATTCCACACAGCCTTATTCTGAACACTGGACTGAACGTTCTCTATTCCATAGTGCCTCATTCTGCATACTGTGCTGTATGTTCCCTATTCCACATTGCTTCATTCTGTACACTGAGCTGCATGATCCCTATTCCACACTGCTTCATTGTGCACCCTGGGCTGTACATTCTCTACTCTTTTCTTTTCTTTGTATCCCTATAAAAAATATGGGCAGTCCTAGCAGTCTTTCTGTAAAGCTGGCCATAGACTGCTTAGGATATTTGAAAAAAATGTCATACAAAAGAGCTTTCTTTCCACCTTCTATTAGTTGATGGGGTCAAATCAATGATCGATTTCAACCATAGTGACGGAAAAACTTGAAGGAGCAGGTTGGAAATTTTTTCTCAAAGGAATTAAATGCTAAAAGTGAATGTGGCTTTCCTTTGAGGAAACTCCATTCATTCCAAAATCGAATGTTAAAATCAAACGAAATTTCGTATGACATTTGTCAGGTGATAATTTGTCAGTCGTACGAAAGTTACTTGGAGTCTCTCTGGAATTTAGACAGTCATACGAAATATGGTATAATGCTATTTATTCTGAATGTAGTTGATCCAGTCCATTTACTTGGCTGCAGCTTTCCAGGCACATCAAGGATTGTATTGAGGCTCTCTTGGCAAAATCTTTTTTTGTTTTGTTTTGGATAGAGTGGGGAAGGCAAGTTTTTTAATGCTGTCTGTGTCCTTATTACAATTTCTCACCAGTAGAGAAAATTTAGGGAAATCCAATCATTTTAGTGTTGACCTCAGAAGAGGTAAATGGAAATTGTCCAACGAGGTCACTATTCTGGGGACAACTGTCTTATAGGTGAATTCCCTTGATTCATTTTGGGGTATTTCCTCTTAGTTCCTCTGGCATCATTGGGACAGGAAATGAAAGGAAATGTCCACGATAGTGCTCAGACAGAAAAATAATAAACTAACCTACTCTATGCAAAGTAAAAAACGTTTTGCTATACATACACTTTAAACTTGCAGTCTGAAAATCCAAACTACCTTCTAACTTCAAATACCTTCTTTGTTCCCAGAGACTGTGCTAGTCTAAAGCAAACTCACAGACCTTTGGTTCCATAGGGACCAAGGTCTGTAAGTGGTACCTTGGCAGCAGATTCTAAGGGTCCCCACACACCTTACGATTATCGTACGATAATCGCGGGAAATCCCGCGATCGTACGATGATCGTAAGGTGTGTGGAAGCCGTGCGACCTCTACTACTGTAAGGTCGCACGACTTTAAACTTACGGACATGTTCGAAAACCCGCCGAGCATCGTACGATGTTTGGCGGGTTTGTGGCATGTCCGTGCGATAACAGCCGTACGGGCCGGTGTGCGCAGGCGCACACTGCCCGTTCGGCATTGCGGTAATCGGAAGCCCGTCCCTCAGGGGGCGTGGCTTGCGATCATCGCAAGTACGATCTGTCTATGCAACATAGGCAGATCGTACGTTTTTTGAAGTACCTTACAACCATCGCAAGACAAAAGTCTTGCGATGGTTGTAAGGTGTGTGCCCAGCCTAAGAGAGGAGAGGTGAGAAAGTTTCTGTGTTAACTGCTCCCACACTTACTCACCATCCCTCTCTAAGTGGGGGGCAACAGCAGGTGCCTTCCCAAGGCTACAGTACTCTTCTTTTTGTAGATCATCTTCAAATACTTTCTGTGTTCCCCACAGACCTTTGGTTATGTAGGGACCAAGTTGTGTATAAACCAAAGTCAGGTCTGTAAGTGGTACCATGGCGGCAGAACCTAAGAAAGGAGAGGTAAGAAAGTGACTTGTTAACTTCTCCTACAGTCACTCACCATCTCTCTCTAAGAGATTGGGGCAGCAACAGGTGCCTCCCAAAGGCTAAAGAACTTTCCCTTTTGTGGGTCAGTATCTTCTAGTAGACATGTGTGCCAGCAAATAATTTGTTTTGTTTCGTTTTCATTTGGATTTTTCATTATTTCATTTTTTGGGATTCGGGTCCGAAAGTCAATTCATTTCTGGATTTGGATGAAATCCAAATTTTCGTTAACTTCGTAACGAAAATGTATGCACACCGCTAACGAAAATTTGGATTTTTTTAAAGTTGATTCTTACGACAATAAAACTTCACTCGGGAAAGAAATTCAGATGCATACGAAATTTTAGTTATCGGAAATTCTTATCCGTTTGTATTCGTCATTTCTGCCATTCAGAAATTCTGATAAATCCGAATGTATGGATTTCCAAAAATTGGTCCAAATAACGAATCTTTCCGAAATGAATCGCACATGTCTATCTTGTAGTAATCTCCTAGAAGGAGACACGTCTCCAACACATAACTTGTTTAGCGGTCAAGAAATATGTATCAAAGCGCTAAAGGTGTAAGTGGTATGAAACTTGGTGCAACCATGTAATAAAGTGAAATTAGTGTTTAAGCGATCTGGCCTAAACCCAATACTAAACAATTCGAAAGAAATCTTACATGGGATCATGAAACAAAAGAAAAAAATATATATTAATAATTCAATTATACTGTGAAAAACAAGATAGTGATTAAAACAGTAAAGGAATTTAACCACTGTGTAAAAACCATCCAATATATAACGATATATAAACGATCCACACAAAAAAATCGGAGTACAGTGTTCAGTGAGAAAAAAAACGTCGAAAACGTGTGCAGAGGAAAAATAATTGTTGATGGTATATATTTCTTAGCGGTGGTCCAACAGCCCCTCTTGGGTGGGTACTCACCAAATGGAGTTAAAACGAAGGCTTTTGGTTAGTGACACTTGGGCTTGTAATCACGCTTTCAAACTTGGACCCAGTCATTTCCACTCTAAGACACAGCAAGGTGAGTGTTTGGTTTTCTCCCTTGTAACATTAGCTGTGTCCCAGAAGCGAAGCTGGATCCTCTCAGATGTAGTGTTAGCGAAACTCCCAAACAGCTTTGGCAGTGAAAGCAGATATTGGTTGTACCACTAGATTATCTACATGTGTCTTGATGCATTTTGTTACAGTTAGTTGAGATAATAAATCTCAGTAATGTATATTTTTATGAATTAACATTCACTATTTTGTGATCCTTTTCAGGGTGACGCCGGTGGGCCATTGATCTGCGACAAAAAGTTCACAGCCATTGTCTCATTTGGGCCTAAGAAATGTGGAAATCCCAAATTCCCTGGAGTGTACACTCGGCTGACAAACAAGTATCTGACCTGGGTCAGAGATGCCATTGGAGGAGCTACATTCTAACTCGAAAAGTATACAGATGTGGCCATCGCATGAACATTGAAAATAATTTAAACAAACGATTTACCATACACTGTGTAAGGATGTGTTACACTGAGAGGAGCTACTTTTGTTTTACAATATTGTATTTTTCCAGTTGTTTTGAAGCATGAAGCTGGCCACACATGTTACAATATAAAAACGGCCGGCCGGGAGCTATCCTGATGTAACAGGCCTGTTAGCCCCGCCCACTCGGGGGCGGCGGGTGCGAGCTGGAAAAACACAACATTTAAAAACCGGCAGCGATGCCTGTTAACATACAAGCGATCCGCCGGCTATAGAGCCGGCGGATCACTTGCATAAGCTGCCGGCCCGTGTCCCCCTCCACGGCCTCCCCTCCCGTTGTCACGCTGGTCCCGGGCTCCGCTGTGCCTGGTGCAAGCCCAGGACCAGTATAGTGCCTCTCTGACAGGGGATCAGAGGGAGGTCGGTACACGATCTCCCTCCAGTCCCCTATCAATCACTGGTAACACTAAACTGATGAGCTGTAAAAACTTTGAAAGCGTCGCCTATGGTCAATTTTGGGTATGGTAGTTTTTTGCGATTTCGCTGGTGCGCGCAATTGTTAAGCTTGACATGTTTGGTGTCTATTTACCCTATGTGACCCCGTCTTTTATATTTTACCAAAAAAATTGGGGTAATAATAAATGTTTTCTAACATAAGGTATAAAAACTTTTTTTTTCAAAATTTTCAGTAATTTTTCCTAAATATAGTAAAAAGTAAATACCACCAAAAGAAAGCTCTATCTGTCCCAAAAAAATGGTATAAAATGAATTTCAGTACAGCGTTGCATGACGGAATAAATGTCAGTCAAAGTACCGCAGCGCTGAATACTGAAAAATGGCCTGGCCAGGAAGGGGTCTAAACACCTGGTATTCAAGTGGTTAAAGCCACACTCTGGGCTAAATTGTGTGTATACATTATCATTAAAAAGCTGTATGTTTTGTGTAGAGGGCTGTTACAAAGTATACAAATCTTGCCTTGCAGTATACCATCTGCAGGACATAACGCTGAGCTTTTGGGTATTAAGGGGAGACAGAGATGCTACTCGAGCACTACAGTCACATTACCTGCCCCTCCTTACTATTGCCCATACATAAAATGCTTTATTTTTCATAGAATACAAGGCATTCTGTAGAGAGGTGGGGGTAGGGATATGACATAATTTCTCCTCCAATCACCTCTGAGTTTAAAAAAAAATACAAGGCATTTTCTGAATGGAGGATAGTGAAGAGGGGCGAGTTATGTGTCTGGAGCGCTGTACAGCTCAAGTCCTTTTGCTCTCTTTCTTCAGTGCCTGGAAGCTGGGCATTGTGTACAGGGGACAGTGTTCTGCAATGTATGCTTTTTATACTTTGCAGCCGCCATGCATAACATAATAACTTTGCATAACACCTTGCTTCTAATGATAATTTACATACCCAGTCTGGCACTGGGAAACAAGGCCAGCGCAGCCCGAATGTAGGTAGTGTGACCAACGCCCTAAGCAGTTGCCAGTCAGACCTGGAAGGAGTACCCCCAAGAAACTGGTAACCTTAATTTTTTGATGGTTTGTCAAAAGGTATAAACATTTACCACATATGTTGTTACTATGGCCTTGACTTTGGGTCTAAGCCAATCCCAACTGTCCAATGAAAGCACTTCAGTTGACATTAAAAGTGTTGTTATTGGAAAGGGTGCAGCCAGGTGGGCAGAGCTTAGTCCAGCAATCAGAAAAGTTATCTCTATAGTAAGTAAGTGAAGCTAAATCAGAGAGGAGCACAGCGAAGAGTTTTATGGTTTGTAGATATAATAGAAGACACTTTTTGATGGCAACTCTTAAGGAGGACCTTAACTTTTAGACCAGAGTCACACTTTAACTGCCTCCGGGCCGGCCGTAGTAAAAAAACGGCCGGCCAGGAGCTCTCTAGATCTGAGCGGGCGTCTCTAGACGTCCGCTCAGACACACCCCCTTGCGCACGCCGCCGGGCGCGCGCGAGCGGGAAATGGCCGCAATTTAAAAATAGGCAGCGATGCCTGTTAATATACATGCGATCCGCCGGCTGTAAAGCCGGCGAATCGCTTGTATTTAGCGACGATCGGTGTGCCCCCCCCTCCCTCTGCTGAAACACCTGGTCTTGAAGTGGTTAAAAGGATAAAATAGCTGATGAGTTTGATTTAATTGTAAATTAATGTAAACCGGAAATATCTAACTGGAATAAATACAGTACATGGTACAACTACATTTATAAAAGCATAAATAAAATAGAAAATGCTAATATAATGCAATATCTGCAATAATTCAATCTATGTTTTTAGATTTCTCATCCCTACAGTTTATGAAATGAGGAAATGAAAGTTGCACACTAGACTGGTGTCAGTAATTATTGCAATGTAAATACAAACAAAGAAGAGGAAATAGCAACGTTTTTATTTGTATGTGTTATATTTTGCATGTTGAGTTTTAAAAATGTGGTTACTATTGTATACTGTCTACAGATACAGAAAGCTGCTTTCAACAGATGTGACAAAAAAAATAGCAATTTTGTTACTTTATAGCAAAGCTGACATTTTCTTGTTTGTCTTTAAAGTGATAATAAAGTCAAAATGTTTTTAAGCTTTTCCAAATGCTGATGAAATCACTTACTACTGCTTCTTGATGTTTAAACATTTTAGTTTTGCTGCAGAATCAGCTAAACCCTGAGCACTGGCCCTGATATTCTGTTTAATCCCGTATTCACACATGCGCATCACATTTGAGCACTCGTGTATTTGTGTACGTTCATGTGCCACGTTTGCTGCGTGACCCCATTGAGGTCAGTGGGGTCTGCACATGTGACAAACGTTTGGTTCCGTATTTGTGTGTTTTCATTAGGGATGCACCGATACTGATACTACAGGAGTATCGGTATCAGAGCTGATATTTGGGCAAGTACGAGTACTGTTATGGAAATTCGCTTGGTTCAACGCACAAATCCATGTCGCATTAAGCTGCGCCAAACGCAAAGAATTTCCCCCCATTGTACTACGCTCTTTTGTGCAAGGACTGGAAGTATCCCCTTCAGAGTCATGTAGAGTTAGGAGACAGATGTTGCTTGCTTGATAATTCCATGCTTACAGAGCGCAGGTATGTTTATTGTTTGATACCTGCCCAACAGGAAGTGATGTCAGACAGGAAGGGGTGTCTCAAACAGCGAGACAGGAAGTGATGGCAAACCAACAGATGATTTCAACAACCAGCAAACCAGGAAGTGGGACAGACAGGAAGTGAACAGGAGCCAGCTAACAAAACACATTAGTAGAACAATCACATGTAGTAGAATAATCTATCACCACAGGAGGGACTTTTTCCGGCATTGCTCAGTGATCAATGCCACATAACGTTACTATGATTCTCATGCGTGCGTAATTACGGGGACAATGTTATATTATATCAAGCGTGTTGATCAGGCACACCAGAGAGAACAAACGCACGTTCCTTTCATATACTGCGTTCCAAACAAATGTATCCACGCAAGCCAATAAATCCATGCATTGCACGGGGGGCCCCAGCCGGCGTCCATACATTCGCCAAGAAGACACTGCTCCGCCGCGCATAAGATATCTCCTCCAATGGATTAATCCCCCAGTGTCTATTTACCTAGACACTGAGAGACTAATGACAAAACATTACAATACACTAAAAAACACATCCTAGTAAAATTTCCACAACAGTACTCGCCTAAATGCTCCGATACCTGCCCCGATACTGGAACTTTCAGTCAAAGGAAGATTTCCTCTGACCGGCAGTGCTGTAGGGGAAAATTAAGCTGGCTTTCCGGGCAATCAGGAAGCCATGTGGCGAGTAATGACTCACTCTCCGGCATTCCTGATTGGCCAGGAACCCAGCTCCGTGCTGATTGGCTGGGAAGCTGACTTCCCGGTCAATCAGCATCGAGTTGGCCGAACAGCCGGCTCCTTGCTGATTGACTGGGAAGCCGGCTTCCCGGCCAATCAGCATTGAGCCAACCAAACAACCGTCTTGATGCTGATTTGGCTAGGAAGCTTGCTTTCCAGCCAATCAGCACAGAACCAGCTTGATTGCCCAGGAAGCCAGCTCCATGACAGTCCAGGAAGCCGACTCCATGCCAGCGGAAGCACACCGCACTCATCTTGCTGCAAGTGACCTGCAGCTGCCCGCTTGCTCACACTAAAGCCTTCTATTCTGCCAATGGCTACCGTAGTGGGCTTTGAACTGATTCCTCCAGTCACATTCCGCTGAAATCTGAATCTTGGCTGTTGTATATTAGTGGTCAGCATCAGTGGCATCACAAGATGAGTGCGGCCCATACCCGGGTGACACCTTTGGAGGGGTGACACCAAAATGACTGACAGTCATTTTGGTGTCACCCCCTCAGAAAAGTCGGGCACTCGGTCATGGACCGAGAGCCCAACAGTTGCAGGAGAGAGTAGGGCACCCAACGGCATACCTTATCCCGCCGGGTGAACGTCCCCTCCTCACCAAGATGGCCGCACATGCACGATGACGTCACGTCCATGTGCAATGATGTCACGGTGGGGTGACACCTGGCCTCAAGACGCCCCTGGTCAGCATGTTGTATTGGAAGTGGATTACTCCTGGGCAGAGGAAGAAGGTGAGGAGAAGGTTGAAGAAGAAGAAGATGAGGAAGATCCAGAATCTCCTCCAAAAGCTGTAAAAGGCCAGCAGCTTCCAACAAGGCAGGACAGGCAAAAGCCACATACATTGGATTATCCAGATGTCTGTCCATAGAAGAAATCCATCTAGTATCTGTATCTGGTCCAGTGGCTTCTATATCCTGTCAAATAAAAAATTTCTGTAGAAAGAAGAAGAAAAAAAAAAGTCCTAGCTCGTTGCTGGTCTGTCACCATCTCCTGCAACAGTGCTGCCATCTAGGGGAACCCCTAAGAGATCCCTGTACGCTGTGTGTGTGGGGAAGGGAGGGGGTGGAGACTACTCTGTACTCTAGGCAGACGGAACTAAAACTTAATGATCGGCCGCCGCAGCTTTCTGTGTTCTTCCACAGCAGCCGAAATAGCAAAAATAGTCCCCACTTTCCTGCTTTCAGTTGAGCAGGGGGTCCAGGGACAGAGGGGACTTAAGTAAAAAATCGCTGTAGTGGGCGGTCTGTAATGGGACCTGCTGCTTTACAGGAGAGCCAGCTCTACCTCCCTCCCCTTATGGAGCCTGTGCCGCCCTTCTACTCCCTACGGCCCCAAGGGCCTCGGTGGCCTTGTGGGGAATCCGGCCCTGGGTACAGTATGGGTAGGCAACCTTGGCATGTCAGCTGTTGTTGAACTACAAGTTCCAAGAGCCATTGCAAGACTCTGACAGCCACATGAATGACTCCCAGAGGTAGAGGCATGAAGTGATTTGTAGATGGAGCACAGCTGGAGTGCCAAGGTTGTATACCTCTAGGGTACAGCTACAAATTCGTGCAGAGGGATCTTTCCACTGATGTCTAAGGCTTTCCATAAACTGCCAGAACCCATATTGTACATGGAGGAAACCTTAAAATAACCTTCAGGTCTCAGAGAACTCCTGATAATAAAATCTATGGCTTTAGCAGTGAGTTGCAGTGTAAGGATAAATAGAATAAATCCCTTTCTCTAAGAATAAATAGAGGCATAAGGAAAGTGATGTACTTAGCATATATGACACCCAGAGCTGTAACAATTTTGTAATTAAACAAATAATAACAATGGCCAGAAAAATACATGCAGACAGTGAAAACTGCAGTGCTTGTTCACGTAGTGATTAGTGAAGAAATGACCGCTTTCTATGATGGTCAATGGAAAAGTGGTGGTAAGTGGCCCTTTACATTAGGAGTCAGTATAGTGTCACCTTACATTGGTGCTCAGTGGAGAAGTGCCCTTTGAGATTGAAGATCAGTGGGAGAAGGATGCTCCTATATTGGTGATCATTGGAAGAGTCTGTGAAAAAAAGGCCCCTATTGCATTAGTAGTCAGTGGGAAGAATGCTCCTTAAGCTGGCCATACACCTATAGATTATCTGCAGATTTCCAATGGTCAGACGGAAAAAGTGCAACACATTCCTCCATCTACACTAAGCTGTGTGGATGAAGGAATCTCCCACTGGGCCAAGCTTCAGTATCTTGCTAGTCAGCCCCGCTGGTTCCCAAAATATCTGAACCATCTGATTGGATGCAGGCACAGTTCAGGTATTTGAGAGCCAGCGGGGCCAACTAGCAAGATACTGAAGCTTGGCCCAGTGGGAGATTTATCCATCCACACAGTTTAACGTAGATGGAGGAATGTGTTGCACTTTTTCCATCTGACCATAGAAAATCTGCAGATAATCTATAGGTGTATGGCCAACTTTACATTGGGGATCATAATAAAATACAATTCCTCCAATAAAGATAGAAAAAGATCATTCCACAGAACTCTGCTTAACTGCTTGCTGACCAGGGTGATAAACCCCCCTTCCTGCCCAGGCCATTTTTCAGCATTCAGCGCTGCGGTACTTTGACTGACATTTATTACGTCATGCAACGCTGTTCTAAAATGAATTTTACATTAGTGTTAATTAGTGTTACATGAGATTGCTGGAGATTGCTGCCATTACAACCATTTTGCAAATCAATGCTCCAATTCCTGGCTGCTAGGTTAGAATAAACTAGAATTCCCCTTTTACTATGTGTCTGCATTGTGACAAATCTAATTTCAATGTACCCTATTTTTCGCTCCAAAAGACGCACTTTTTTCCCCCCAAAAGGAGGGGGGAAATGTGCCTGCGTCTTATGGAGCGAATCCCGACGCCCGAGACATGCAGTTTCGGGCGCCGGGCGAGTAGTAGGAGCCATCGGCGATCGAGTTCAGCAGTAGGAGCCACTGCTCGTTTAATACGAGTGATCTAATGAGATCACTCGTATTAAAACCGAGCAGCGGCGACGATCGAGATTACCATAGAGTAGACAAAGAACGGACGTTCTTCGTCTGCTCTGTGTGATCACTGAGACCGTGGCGCTGTAATCACAGTGCCACCTGTCTCAGCGGTCACTAACTGCAGCTTCTGTCACAGCTTCTGTCATAGAAGCTGTGACAGAAGCTACAGTCTGTCGAGTGCTCCATAAGGCGCGCCGGACCTCCCTGCGTCCTATGGTCCGGTGCGTGTTATGGACCGCAAAATACGGTAATCGTATATGTGACAGAGGTGTGAGATTTACTCTAATAGCTTGCTATATATTGTGGAGCTCTGCTTTCTTGGTTTAGTGAATAAGCAATTTTTTAGTAAGAAAAATGAACAAAAAAAGAGAATGACAATAAGGAAGATTGTCGGTTTTAGATTGTTTGTTGTATAAGACAAATGCCCTTTACTGTGATCACACGAGGAATTGACAACGACACATGTCTCAGAATGAGCAATTCCTAGTTTATGGACTTAGCTCACAACTTCCAGTGATTATTCCAATTCTTACTGCACATGCACCTAGACCTTATCTACAAAACGACCTTCAGAAGAGGCCAGTTAGTTCTAGCTGAGCCTGGTACTTTTTTTACAGTTTCACTAGCTTGTTGCAGAGGTCCCTTTCTCTAGAAAAAGATACAAAATGAAGAGTTTCACATTATGTTCTTCAGGGGCTGACTGGCAACTTTTAGCCCAGGGGGCAAGTACAACCCAGAGGCCCATGGTGCAGCAACTTGGCCCCCCTCTCGCTCTGCAGTACATGATTTAGTCTTAGGTCATGCCCTTAAAGATATCGTCACTGCTGCTCTCTCTTCTTTTGCAGGGTGACTGGTCTTGTATCCGTGCCCTTTTCTGCAGACAGCCTATAGATTGTGGGCTTGCTAGGTTATTCCCACAGCTCTTCTCTCTGCAGCGCAGTGATGATGTCAGAACTATTTTTATAAGGTAATAACCAAGTTTGCAAAGGTGCACACAAAGTGATTTTTTATCCTTTTTGGTTACCGAGGAATACATTTAAGTTAAAGTATTTGTTCCCAGAGTTCAGCTTTATATCACTGTTGTCACGGATCGGGGCTCACAGGTATAAACTGGAATCAGGTGTGTGGACCCCATCTACTACACTGGCAGGGACACTTAGAGAAAATAGTGCAAGCAGTGTAGGCTGACGACTCCCAGAGCTGGAGTACAAGCAGGGAGCAGAGCAGGGGAACAACTGAATGAGGCAGTGAAAGACAGAGTAGGCTGGTAGGACAAGGTACAGTGCAGGGTGATGCAATGCTAGATAGGTGGCATGGGGTCCCCCAGGATGTGGAATCTAAGGGCCAGCCGATGTTCACCAGAGCTCCTGATGGTAGAGATGGGCTTGGCTGCATGCTGACCCCACCTCACAATCCCTAGGTTCACCTAACAACCAAGAATGGTTGACAAGCCCAGAGTTCTGGATAGGTTGCAGACACACATGCAAGGGACAAAACAAAGGTCAGGGACAGACGGAGGACCAGGACTTCCAGGCACAATCTAAAGACTGCGATTTCCAGGGAATATCCAAAGGATAGGGACAGACAGAAGACTGGGATCAGCAGGGACAAGTCAAGGTTCAGGGCAGACTGATGACAAGGATTTACAGGAACAAGCCAAAGGTTGGTACATGGGCAAACTTCAAGGAATTCAGTTTCATCTGCAACCAAGGGGGCTTGGCATCTAGCTTGGGAAAGCGTTGCTTTGGCAGTATGCCGTTCGCTGCCCTGGGTTTAAATAAAGTCAGCACGAGGGAGGAACCACGGGATTGGCCACAAGCAGACTGCACTGATTGGCCGAGTAGCAGCATAAGAAACAGCAGGAGAGGTAGGCCGATGCCTAAAGCTGCCAGACTGGTACAAGAGTGAGTCAGGTTCAGAGCACATGCCTGGAGGACTACAAGCAACAGCACAGCCCTGCATGCCTGCAGAACCAGGGGTAAGAGGTCTATATATAATTGTATGACTACAAGATACAGGTCAGCTGCAAGTCTGCAGCTGAACTGTGACAACTATTCCATACTTACTCTGTTTACATCTTTCTTTTTGCGTGCATCAAAGCTGCACATCAAGTTTTTTTGTGATCTTTATGGATGTATACATGGCAGCACATTTATCTCTGCTCATTGCTGTAAGGCTGACTTCCATCAGCTTGTCTGACAGTTTCCAAATATCCTTACTGGATGAACCCCATCCTGCTGTGTCACACAAAATGCCATTTTGGACATCATGGAATTTCTTTGGCAATTGCAGAATTTTCACATCTTTGTTTAGTTTTGATTTGCCAGAGAGCTAAAAGAGATTTAAAAAGTCACATTCATTTTATTTTCAAATAATCTTGGGCTCTCATTTGAATGGACAAAGAATATGAGAAGCAAACAAAATCCTATTTGGCGATGAGTAAAATTCCTTGTCATGGGCAAAAATTGGGACAATTGAAAAGGTGAACTTTTAAGAGTGCAATGGGTTTTAAATAGCTCACATGGCTAATGGAAGTGCCTTTAAATTATCCTAGATCTGTTCTGTTGCCGAACGCTAACCTAACACAGCTTCTTAGCAACCAATGGTGTGGCTGATGGTGAAGCTGACGTTCCCCATCAGGTCTGCCTCCCTTGTATCTGGCAGAAGGCGAATTGCATAGACCATAGCTAGTCTGTTATTGGCTATGGAATCTGTCCATTGCCTGCTGTCAATCAGCAGCAGAGTGGACCTAATGGGGAACTAGTTACTCTGTATTCCCATCAGGTTCCGCCAACCCACAGTATAAGTCCATGGATTCTATAGTCAATAGCCAGCCTGCTATTGGCTATGGAATCTGACCACTGCCTGATGCCAAACCGCAGTGTGAACCTGATGTGGAACTAATACTTCAGCATCCCCATAAGGCTCCATCCACCCAGAGTATAAGTTCTTGGCCGCTGTGCCTGCCTGTGTGACAGGTGAAGTGGCTGGGCGGAGAGATCAGTGACACTGAGCCTGTGATTTTACTAGGCTCAGTATTACTGAGCTGCACTAAGGATGGAGTGACCGGTATGCCCACTCCAGAATCAGTGCACTTCCGTATCATGAGCAAAGGTGTTTGAGCCAAATTCATGTAACTATTTCCAACAGTCGTGCGTATACACAACATATTTTTAAGAGTGTAGTAGACATTATTTATGAATTCCCCTGCATGTATCTACATTATCATTAGTTAAAGCTGTTTCACTATAGAAACCTGCAAAGTGAACAAACAATTTTTATTTAACCCTTGATTAACACTTAATTCATTCTAATTATTTAAGTTAAATATACCCCTTTTTTTTCTAGTGCTATATTAAAAACAATACACAACATTTTTAAAAATCCTTTAGTTTATTAGGAAAAAAAAATACCCCCTCATGCTTTGTACAAGAAAAAAAAATCTAGGACTGTGATAAATGGAACAAATCAGAGAATAAGATTTCCAATTTATAAACACAATAACAATATTTGTTAAAACCTTGTTAAAATGATTAATTTAATTGAAAAAAAATAGGTTTTCTATATTTTCCACATTTTTAAACATAAAAAAACCTTGTTGAAACACGATAGCACAAAAAGAACCCAGTTTTTTTAGTGTATTTAATCTGATAATGCTGGTAAAGTACAGGCAGTCCCCGGGTTACGAACAAGATAGGAACTGTAGGTTTGTTCTTAAGTTGAATGTGTATGTAAGTTGGAACAGGTACATTTTTTAAGTGTAACTCCAGCCCAAAAAAAACTTTTGGGGGGATAGCATAGGGAAGGGTTACCCCCCTGTAAAGTTTGTTTTGCTGTGCGTGCCCCTGTTCAGAAGATTTCACCTGAATTTCTGTCCCTGTGACAATTGGATTTTGAACATTTTTGGTTAAGCTTCAGTGGAGACACCTTTTTCCCATGATAAATCTTACAGGAGTGAATTTTCCTTCCTAGGGGTAGATTTTCTCTCACTTCCTGTGGTCTCAAGGACAGGAAGTGAGATTAAATCCCTTGTCTGCACGTCTAACAAGAGAGAACGTCCTGTAATGTACGTACAGTACTACGAACCAGACCCAGAAAGGGTGGCACTCCTCGTCGGCAAGAGCACGGTAGCATTACAACTACCCCTGCTGTACAGTATTAGCCTCCGTATGTAAGTAGGAGTGGTATGTAAGTCGGATGTATGTAACTCGGGGACTGCCTGTATATCTAAACACAAAAACAAAAAAATTCTATATTACCTCTCACTAATCCTTAGATGTGGTATCTGTATTAGTTGCCTTTTTTAATGGTGCCACAGGTAGACATGTTTAAACTCCAGTCTGTGTGACAACCATGACTACCTCTATAGATGCTATAGAGAAGTGAGAGTAAAAGAGAAAGAAGTGTATTTGCAAGATTACCGGGTGAAAATAAAGGGGGGAAAACTCATCTAAGGACTGGGAAGCTGCAATACATTTTTATTTTGTTTCTGGGGTTAGATATGCTTCATGTCTCATTAAAGTGTACACATGGGCAAAATAATAATAGAAAAGCATATTTCGTACTTTTTTTTTAAATTCATGCACATGTCCCTATGCACTCTCTCTATAAAAATGTAGCAAGGACAGAAAAATACCTGCCAATCCTGCCAAAAATTAATTTAGCCGTATACTACTTCATTTGCTGCACTGAAATCCCAAGCAATGTTGTCAGCCCTGCCCAGTTCCCATCTGTGGACAACAGAACACCTCTCTCTACGGTATGGAGATGAGTAGAAGGGTAGGTGTTTATTACTCTAAATATACTTCCTGTCCTAGGGTGACAATACTGCTCTTACAGCAGTATGTTATTGGCAGGATCACCGGGTAAAAAAAAAACAATTATTCTATTAGCCCTACAAATTGCTAGAACTGAATAACAAGATCCCCCCCCCCCCCTACC
>NW_017308545.1:169951-179486 GCF_000935625.1 Nanorana parkeri
CCCCCCCCCCCTTCACGGCCTAAATGGGGTTCACTGCAAATTCATGAGCAAGATTTGGAAAACCAACCCAGGCACTCAGTCATGCTTGCTAGTCCCTTTTCACATCTTCGTTGTTGTTAAAATATATGTTTCGGAAAACACTTTCAGTTTTCTCCATGTTTGCATATCGCAACTCTTGGCAATTTATCCCCTGGGGTTCCTTCTGGGTGTTTTTGGGGTGCCTTCAAATATTTGCACAGTGTCATGCATTTCCATGGTGCAGGTGAGCCAGCCACCAACACCATAGAAATACACATTGTTAATATAGGACCTTCCCTGTGTACAGAAGAGGACAGTGGGCCACCTCAGTCTAGACCTGCCCTACGTTCCACCCAGCTACAGTCGCTACTATGGTGAAGATTTTCAGGTGCGACTCTGATGTGAAGACGGGCCCATGATATGAAAGGGGGAAACTCTAATGTGAAATAGGAAACTCCACATCTTTTTTTTGCATGGGGTCCCCTCTTAAAATCCATACCAGACCCCTATCTAGGATAAGTGTCTGGTATAGATTGTGGGCAGAACAACATAATTTTTTACATTTTTTTATTTGTGTTTTTTACATTTTAGAATAAAGTGCCTCAAGATTTTGGATACTTTTAAAGGGCGCCATAACTGAAAAACTGATGAGGAATGCTGGTTTAGATTATCATAGGTTCAGCTACATTGCACCTAACTAGTATGCTGCCTGGTAGTCAGTCGATAGCAATTGCTGCCTGAAGCTTCTCACTCATGTATCTTGAAGTGTGACTTCCTGCTGACTGCCTATGGCTCATCTCTTCATTTCCTCTTTAATCTAGTGACACCCAGTGGAATAACCATGTCACACATTTTCATGAGAAAGTGACAACGTGCACGACAACTTATTTTCTAATGGATTACAATTATCGGCGCACAGTAAAAGTGGGAACGTTGTTTCACACTCCGATAACTAGTATTCATATCCGTGATCACATGATGATTTTGCCACTCCCAAGTATGCAGACACTTGGGAGAGGGGGTTTTTAAGAAAACTTGGTTCTGACTAAAAACGTATTATTATTTATTTATGTATTTATTACAGGTATTTATATAGCGCCGACAATTTACGCAGCACTTTACATAGTTGCACATTCACATCAGTCCCTGCCCTCAAGGAGCTTACAATCTAAGGTCCCCTTCTCACATACAGGGCCAATTTAGACAGGAGCCAATTAACCTACCTGCATGTCTTTGGAGTGTGGGAGGAAACCGGAGTACCCGGAGGAAACCCATGCATATTAAAAGTTATTTTTATTCAAAATTCTCATAAAATATTTTTTGCATTGGTATAAATGCAAAATGTTGATACATGAAATTGATACAGAGTCCATATACCATACAATACAGATTATGTTGCAGTAGTCTGGTTGTTGGTTGTAGATATAGCAGAGGAGGATAATTGCTTTAGGTGCTGTCAGGAAGCCTGTACAAAGTGCTGTCACATACAAAGTCATGTTTGATAAGGATGTACATAAACATCAAGATATATCGTCCAAGACCGGAACACTGGTAAGGCTATTGTATAGCAGACTTCTGTGTGCTGAATGACCTTATATCACTCTTAGATGAAAATGACGATTCAACACCTGATGCTTTGCTCATGACTATGCATGGTGAATCCGGGAATGACCAAAATTTAGAATCTTTACAAACAGGTCTATTTCTACCTCCATATGTATATAAATCTAGATCCACCAAATTCCCCTCATTCCAATTAAATGGCAATATATGGGCATTCTTGCATAGTGTAATTAAAGATGTGAGAAAGGCAAGAGCTTGTGCGAGTTCAGTTTCTAAACTGAATAATTTAACTAAATCACAACAACAAGCTTTACAAAATTTACAAGATAGCCATCACGTCACGATCAAACCTTCCGACAAAGGAGGTAACGTGGTGGTTATGGACAATCACCAATACAAACAAATGTGCTTACGTATCTTGAACAATAGAGACTGGTACAAGCCTATAGACAAAGAACAGATATTAGCATTTGACAAACAAATGCACCATAATTTGTGAATCGCTCTAATCTCTAAAGACACCTTAGAATTTCTTGATATCAAACCTTCGCTTATACAGACGTTCTACGCATTGCCAAAACATACAAGAACATCTCTGACTCTCCGGGACGTCCTATAATATCGGGCATAACTTGTGGATGACTATCTGCGACCTCATGTCACAGCTTTGCCATGCTATGTAAAGGATAAAATCCATTTGCTACAACTTTTGGATGGCTTAATGGTTCCAGCAAAGGCCCTCCTTGTAGCCATAGATGTTGAAGCTTTGTATAGTTCTATACAACACATACAGGTGATTCAGATAGTTAAACAATTTTTACATGAAAGACCAACTTCCCAATGGGAATATGGAGGCTTTGTGGGGGAGCTCTTGCTGCACATTCTTACAAGGATTGTATTCTTATTTTATGACTCCCGCTACCTCCAGGTGCGGGGTGTGGCTATGGGGACAAGATGCGCACCCTCATACGCCAACCTGTACCTGGGGGGGTGGGAACGATACTTGATGTCTCCAGTGGTGTATTTTGGTTTTGTGCTGCGCTAGGCAAGACTAAAATCGGGCACCCCCCAATCTAAATTTACCCCTTCTTGTTTAAGACCAACCCCTTCATTTGTACACTCCACCCCTTCCTCTTTAGGCTCCACCTTTTCCTCTTAGAGCCCTGCCTCTTCCTCGCTGTATATTAAAGTGGATTATGAATGCCTATGTTTTTTTGTTGTAGAAGGAGTACAAACCCCAGTAATAAATTATATAGCAATGCAGATTACCCTCAGCTATAGAGGACTACAAATCCCAGCAAAACATTATACAGCATTGCTGAAAGGCACCGGCTATAGCAGACTACAATTCCCAGAAATACATTGTGCAGCAAGGCAGAATAATATGACGCTACATACTCTGTGCTGCTCTGGGGTGCCTGCTGAAAAATCTCAGAAGGGCTATGCGGGGTCTCAGGAGGGTGTGTGGGCTCTCAGGGGGGCTGTGCTTCAGCAATGCCCAGGTTCTGGTCCAGTGTGATTGCAAAAAATAGTGCATGCATTTAATTCATGCACCATTTTTTGAGATCTCACTGTCGGCGGGTTGGGCATGCCTGCGGTGCCATTGACTTGAATGGCATTGTCATGCCCCCTCCTGCCCCAGAACGCAGGGAGGTTTGCTGTATGCGATCCAGTGTGTTCCGGCCACTAACTGTGCTGGAACGCACTGGATTAGGTGTCAACAAGCTCTAAATATAATAAATCCCACACATGGCTGCCTGTGGTACAGGTGACACATCTAGGGGCTTATTTACACCAATTGCGGTGCGTTCCAGAGCGGTAGCTGTTGGAATTCACCGCAATTGCTCACAAAACTTCTCCCTTCTTTCTGGGGCAGGGCAGTGCATTGAAGTGAATGGCTCCGTAGCCACGCCCCCTATCTGCAGTGCGATCGGACGCATGGCAAAACATTGCCTGCCTTCCGTTCCACTGCAAAAACAAAAAATAGAGCATGCAGCATTTTTTGCGGTGGACCAAAACGCAGGCAATGTTTTGCCACATGTCCGAAAGCACTGCGGGCGGGGGGGCGTGGCTGCGGTTTTCTATACCCATGTGCAGAGATCTGTTTAACGAGGCTGCCTGCAGTACACACTGCACTGGTAGTGATCTTTCAGTGCTCCACAGGACCCATCCCAGACTGCTCTGCCCAGTCCCTTACCTCCAGCAGTCAGATAGCAGTTGAGCACTCACCTGTACAATAATAAGAACACACGACAAAGTATATTAAAAAATGTTTAAAAACATTTCAAATAAATCTGTCATAAACCTGGGCAATTCAAACAAAATTATTCTGTTGTTACGTCATGTTCTTTTAAGTAGTATATGCTGATATAAGATATATGCGGACTCCTTCTGTTTGGAGTCATGTCTTTTGTCCTTATTGCTACAAACTTTGAATAAAAATCTACTTGTTCAAAAAAAAAAAGAAAACTATCTGTATTTTTTGAGGCAAAAATAAAATAAAATGCTGTATATTAATATTTTGTATGTTCATTTTTAGCCAGCAGATGGAGCCATAGGCTACTTTTAACATGCTTGCCAGACTAGTAGACTTAGCTGCTTTGTTATAAATCCCATTGCTTACAGCGCTCAATAGCTCAAGCTGAAATTTCTTTCCTGCAAATTCTGCCTGCTGGCCTATCCTCTGTACAACCATCCTGTACGTATTGGCTACTGTCATAGACTCTACACTCCTCTCCTGCAATACTGCACTCTGTCATCGTCTCAGTATTCCTCTCCTGCACATAGTGCCTGCTGTCATCCTCTTAGCATGACTAGGGTATTAAAGCGGCCTTCCTTCCAACCACAACCCATTCAAACTCCCAAAACCACTTCTGCAAAAATGACACAGCACCCTCTGGAGTTTAAACGGCCATAACAGCCTTTTATTAACAAGTTATAAATAAACTCATAAAACTATGTAGAAAACACATACAACATCACAGTGAAATTGGGCCCAAGGTCCTATTTGGGCACTTTAACCGCTTGAAGACCAGGTGTTTAGATCCCCTACCTGGCCAGGCCATTTTTCAGGTACCTTATCTGCATACCCGTACATAGGCTTCCAGCTGCAGGAACAACGACTCGGAGACAATACACGAATAATAGCAGATACAACCACTATTCTGTTAAACGTTCAGACAAGTAAAACCAAGGAGAGTAAGGCCGTACCAAAGACAGTCCTTACACACCTAACATATTTTACCAAATGCCCGCGTTCTACCTTGACATTCCGCCTGCTGCTACAACAACGCCAGCAACACCCAAACAAACCAAACCGGTACACACAAAGGGAAAACCATAAAAGAGGGAGGGTGGACGGGAAGTTCCCTCGCCACTGACTTCTCCTACTGCTCAATACTGGATTCCACCGCACTACCAGGGTTGGGCTTGATGTTCGAGCCGAGCGTGAGTTCGACTTGAACATCGCTAGTTTATGTGTTCGCCGAACACACAAACCATCAAGGCATTCGGCGGGCTGTTCTGAAGTGCTGATTGGCTGACCTGTGGTCAGGTGCAAGAGTAGGGCACAGAGAACTGTGAAAGCCATGATTGGGCAAAGTCATGATGACTCTGCCCAATCATGGCTCACCTGTTACAACTTTAAACAGTTGGGCGGAGCTAGCTGTCACTGCTAGCACCACCCGATTGTTTATAAGTTGCTGGCATCTGTCATTCTGCGGCGGGTGTTCATCACAGTGGACGAGACGACGGTCGTCGGGTTTTTAAAAAATATATTTCTATTTATTTTTCATTGTTTTTATTCTGACTCTGATTGTTGTGCTAGTGACTTACCACTTGCTGAGACCTCTATGCCTGGCCTGTATAAGCAGATTCAATCACTGGGGACAATCATTGTCAGATAGCTGTACTCACCAATAACGTTTCATCCACAAGGGTTGCTTTATTCTGAACATCAGATTATAGCAGATGACAGGAAACAACAGATGAACGAGTTGTGGTATTATGCAGTCAAAAGATGATAACTTCGTAGCGTACTATGTGGAATACATGTGTCCCTTGTTACATGTGGCCCCGTGGCTGCATCCATGATACAGGAAGTACTGACCAACAAGAAGGGTGGAGCATTACACACAGGAAATGTGTCATAGATATTAGAGAAAATAACATAAAAAACAAGTGCATAACTACAAAGGGTCACTAGATGGCAGCATGTGAACTAAATATAAAATGTCCATAGGAAAATGATTTGGAGAAAACAACTACGGTATATAAATTCTTTCTAACATTAAAGGGGTAGATAGATACAGCTGCAGCAATATCTATCTATGTGCTAGCATGCAGTAGATATAGGCAAGAAGTGTAAAAAAAAAAAAAAAACGCTTAAAATTATTTTAAACTTACCTCGTTATCGCTGCTCGCTCCCACGCCGAGAATCAGGAACTGCTTGTACGGCCGCAAAGGATCTGGGGGCGGGCGCATGCGCAGTTCCGATTCTCGGCCGGGAGATGAGCAGAGACGCAAGGTAAGTCTATGGACGCGTGCACCCGCCTGCAGACACCGCTGGATCGGAGACAGAGCAGTCAGCGCTGGATCGGAGTGACGTCACATCGCTGGAGGGATGGATGAAAACATGGGGAAAGAAGAGGAAGATCGGAAAAAGAAACATCATTTAAGGTAAGTACTAACATTTACATGGGGGGGAGGGAAAAAATTGTTTGCCTTTAACATCACTTTAATGTAATAACATATTCTATGCCCCATTGGGGCAGCACAGTTTTTTGTTTTTTTTTGTCGTTGTGGACAACGCTGGACGTCGTGATTGACCCTGAATTACGTCAATGGATCAATTTTTGGGGGGTATTTTAATCAAGGATTCGTTTGTTGTGGGTTTTTTTTTCAAATAAAGGATTTTTTATTAAAGTCTGGTGTTTTTATTTAACCCTTTGGTGAAAAGGTAGGGATACAAGTACCCCTTATTTATTCACAAGGGGGGGCGCATCTGAGTGCCCCTTTATTAAAGGGATACCCTGATGTGAATAAGCCCCCCGCCCACACCCCCACAACCAATGCCCCAGGGCTTGTGGGGCAGAGGCCCTTGTCCCCATCGGCACGGGGACAAGGTGCTTTTCCAGGGGCGACCCTGGAAAAGCACCCTCCCAATGCTGAGGGCAGGTGGCCTGGTATCGCAGGGAGGGGGGGCGCTCACCGCCCCCTCCCCGCCCCCCCGTTTCCTGCCCTGCCAGGCCTGTGCTCAGATCAAGGGTCTGGTTGGGAATTTTAGGGGGGACCACACGTTTCCCCCCCCCCATTTTTTGGGGTGGCGTAGCTCCTTAAAATTACAACCAGACCTTAAGGGCCTGTTATGACTTTAAGGGGGAACTCAACACACTTTTTTATTTGTTTTTTTATTTACATGAAGTCCCTCCTAAAATTCCTACCAGACCTTAAGGGTCTGTTAGGACTTTTGGGGGGAACCCCACGCTTTTTAAAAAAAATGGTGTCCCTCCTAACATTCCTACCAGACCTAAAGGGTCTGGTATTGTTTGGGAGGGGGAACCGCACACTTTAAAAAAAAAAAAATAATAATTTTTTTTTCTATAGAAATGTCAGTTTTGCTGCAACAGGTTCTATACATTATATAGATGTGCCACTTTACAGGCAGTTTAAGGGGACCCCCCCTAGGCACGATACTTAAAGGAATTTTTCATTTTTACAGTTACCCTTTAAGTGCTGTTTAAATCACTGCTCCTTTAAAAACAGTATTTTTTTAAAGTTTTTTTTTCATTGATTCCTGTCCCACAGGGCAGTACCCGAATCTCCATACACTTTTTATGGCCAATAACTTGCATATAAGACTTCAAAATGGGCACAATTAATTTTCAAAGTTCTACCCCCAGAGACTTGCATTGAGTTAGAGTTTGGATTTGAACTTTTCCCATGTTCTAAAGTTCCAATTCAAACCGAACATAGGGGTGTTCAGCTCATCCCTAGTGATGATAGCTAGCAAGCAAAACCAGTCTTTACAATAATCTAAACTGTTTAGATTGAATTTCTTTATCAGAAACTTACATTAATTATTTCTGATTCAAGACAACCCAAGACCTGAGATCCTGAGAGATATTAATAAGTTTTAAAGGTCATTTAGAAAACTATGTGTGATTTTAAAGTCATCAGGAAATGGTCTGAGGAAATATAAATGGGTCATATGTGTGGCTATAGTGTTTTAGCTGGCCGCAAATAAGTATTTTTGTACAAGGCCTTCATCTGATGGAAAGATAACACGTACAAAATAAAAACCATTAAATATATATTTAGTTAGCTAGTGAGCTTGGCTTGGTTCTTGTCGGCATCACAGAAACTTATGACTCATTAGATGTGCTAGGGAGGGAGTGAGTTAGCATACCTGAAGTGTGAATGGGTCAAACTATCGCCTGTGAGGTGACCAGGGTTATCTAATTTTTTTTATAAAGTTCCTATTTATGTAACTGTCCTTAGCTGCAAAATACACCAGCTTAAGTACATAGAAAAACCTGCCCATGCCGAATGTTATAGCAAGCTGTTGTAGCCCTGTTTTGTGGGGGTTAAATGAAACTGCCCTCTCCAAACAGGCTATGGCGCTAACCTGCAAGTAACTATGTGAGCCAGAGCCTTCTAAATAGAAGAATGGGTTTTGACAATAAATTTGGCAGTGCCTCCACCTAGAACAGGGCTCCTGCATATGAGGAGGTGCTCCCTTCCTAGGAAATTGACTAGTGACTTACACAAGATAACTCAAAGCAGAAGTACTACTGCTCCCAGCATAGATTTCTACCAGAAATATATGTAATCACACCAATATATAATGCAAGCTTTATATAGATCAAGCAAATAATACAACAAAAGGGCTAGAGCGCACTCACTAATGGGTAAAAGACCTGTTAAGCTTATAAAGTGTGTGTGGTCAAACCATGAATGAACAGGAGTACAGTGTGCAAGCTCTATCAGAAACAGGGAGAGGAACCCTGTCAGTACACAAATAAAATCACAAAAATGAAAAAGCGCCACTACTGTAAAAACCCTTACTCACGTTGCTGGTGTCAGCATGCAGCGTGTCAGCTCATTTGGAGATGTCGGAGAGCAGTCTAATAGCTGTCGGGGGAGATCGTTTAAACACCGCGGTCTCAGCTGGCCAGGCTGAGCCGCGGCTGTGTGGGTGTAAGGCAATGTCAACTGCCGGACCGTTCGGGGACCAAAGGAGTCAATCCGAGCGTGTCTCGAGTATGTCAAAAAACGGAGGAGAATGGAAGAGATGGACAGGGGCAGTGTCCAATGCTGACGGCTATGCGTTTCGAGGCTCTGTCTCTTTGTCAAGCCTAAGTGGGGAATGCAATAGAGGCTCTGCCTCTTTGTCAAGCCTAAGAGGGGCTATTGCATTCCCCACTTAGGCTTGACAAAGAGGCAGAGCCTCGAAACGCGTAGCCGTCAGCATTGGACACTGCCCCTGTCCATCTCTTCCATTCTCCTCCGTTTTTTGACATACTCGATACACGCTCGGATTGACTCCTTTGGTCCCCGAACGGTCCGGCAGTTGACATTGCCTTACACCCACACAGCCGCGGCTCAGCCTGGCCAGCTGAGACCGTGGTGTTTAAACGATCTCCCCCGACAGCTATTAGACTGCTCTCCGACATCTCTAAATGAGCTGACACGCTGCATGCTGACACCAGCAACGTGAGTAAGGATTTTTACAGTAGTGGCGCTTTTTCATTTTTGTGATTTTATTTATATAGATCAAGCAGATAATGTTACATACAATAAAACACAAACATTCAGAAATGACAAATAAAATGATCATATGTCCTATAAGAATGGTGCACAGAGTCCAATCTGGCTCGAGTAGACGCAATGCTGGAGCAGCAGCAGATGAATGCCCATCTGGAATGCGTCACCTATAAAGTAAAACAGACCTGTC
>NW_017308546.1:0-35653 GCF_000935625.1 Nanorana parkeri
ACGTACACTGTACGTCTCCCGTCACGAAGGGGTTAAAGCTTAAACAGTAAAGTTTTCCAGTAGCATATAGCAACCGGTCACACCTGCTTTTTTACAGACTACAGTAAAGTGATATCTAATTTGTTGTTTTTGGTTATTGTACTTTGCATAGTGTTAATATGCATTGTGCTGCTATATTGAATAATTCAAATAGTAGTCTTCAAATGACATAAATGTGCTGCATAGGGCTTTGTCTGCTGAAGACATGAAGACCACAGCCATAGAATACCTCATTGTGAATAAAAGGGATAAAAAAAAGAGGCTCGAAGGCAAACTATGATATTTCGTTTACAAATGCCAGTCCGCTTTTTTTGTAAGGGCTCTCATTACCATCACGCTTTTATAGCATACTGTATCTAGTCTTTTATGTACAGTGGTGACTACCTGGACTTAGTCATTTAAAGAAAGTGTAAATTCCAACTAAATACTAATTAATTTGCTAATAATGTGTTTTCACCTTTTTTCATCATTCATTGTATTTCAGTGCTCCTGATCTTTTGCAGCTGCTTCCTGTCTACATGTCTGCACTTCAGTTTTGGCTGCATGGCATTTCTCACAGCAGTTTACCTGATGGTGACAACAGTGGATCATGACTATGTAGTGTGTGTTGAAATGGTCACTTTTAGTTTCTATTGGAAACCTGTGTGATAGAGTGACAATGCAAGTGAACAGTTGAGAGAGTGACAGAACATTATCACCCAATAACAGGAAATGCATGAACAAGAAACTTCCTGGTGGAATCCCCAGTTTGCATTTTAATTAAAAAGTGTAGATTTATTAGTAGTGAAAATTAGTTTTGATATTACATTACCATGTTAACCCTTATGTTTGGGTTTACATATAAGATAATTTCCAGACAACGAGTAAACTCAGGGAACTGCTAGTGTTATCTAGGAAAAATGCAACTGTGAGAAAGCCAACTCAATTTACCTTGGCCAGACTTTTATTGAATCTATGGAAAATGGTTAAAATTATTTTATACATGCTTCTAGAGGTAGCTGTAAGCTTTTGTCCTATAATAATGAGCCATGGAATCTCTCTCTTGTGCTCTATGGTCTCTGAGCAAGGTTGCAATGACTACTGAGCATCCTGGCCTACCCTTTCTCATACTCTTATTAGCGGTAACTCAGAAGATGAGAATATTGGCTGCCAAAGCTCAGTATACCACCCTAAGCTCAGTATACCGCGAGCTACAGCTCAAGGTATACTGAGATGCCGCAGCAGGGACGGATCCCGGCATTGCTGTCGAGATCCACCCAGCTGCGGGATTGACAGCTGGCTCTGCCTATCTAGAGGCAAAGCCAGCTGTGCCGGCCCCCTCCCCCGTCTGTTCCGCCAGTCAACGCTGGAGAATCGGATAGGGGAGGGGGGGAATCCCTGCAGGGAGCCGTGAGTGACAGTCACGGCTCTCTGCAGGGATAGATCGAGAAGTGAGCGAGCGACGGTATGTGTTTGCTCACTTCCCGATTTATTGAGCCTACCTGTGACATTTTCATTGTCACAGGTCGGCTAGAACTATGAGGCTGAGTGATTTTCACTCGCCTCATAATTCTCCTTTTAAGGACCCTAATGATTTACAAAAATGTGTCTTATTTGTGTATTACCCCATGGTCCCTGTGTGTGTTGTCAAGTAGCCACTGCTCCAAACTTGCTCCTGTGATTAACTACAGTCTCACGGTTAGTTTACTCATTTGCATTGAAATTAAATTCAATCACAGGAGCAAGCTTGGAGTGGTGATTACTTTACAACACACACACACACACACACACACACACACACACACACACACATACACACACACACATAGGGACCATGGGGAACAAAAGTATTCAACCTCCAGAAGGAAGGACAGTGTCAGCACCAATTCAGAGATAATTTGATCATCTACAGCTGAGTGATACAAAAATAGGATACATTTTTGCTAATAGTTAAGGTACTTGAATGTATTTTTAAGATTTAACTCCTGATTTTAGTGTCACTTTAACTACCTCGATAGAGGATTGTTAAAGCTGCACTTACAATGTTTCCCTTTATACTCTCTATTTAGTATGTAATGGTCACCTATAATCTTTCTCTTAGTGGGCCGAGACATTAGTATTGATTTTCTAAAGACAAATAGACTGTTCACTTTGCAAGGGAATTTAAACTTTGAAGGGGAATTTTCTCTTAGCTTGGTGAATGTGGTGAAAATTCACTTTGCAAAGAATACGTAATCACGCAAAAGAATAATTTTTCTTGCACATGATTGGATGATGGATTATATACTCTATATATAATTTCCATATTTAATGTACTGTATTTTGCTTTTTTTACACCAAAATGCATTCTTCAAAATGTATTCTTAAAAGTAAAATGATACAAAATAAGTAAGGTTGTTTTTTTTACCATGCAGGAAATAGAAAACAGTTCTTGTGACAGAAACATTCAATCTAATTTCAGAAGACTGAAAATTAATTGCATTCATTTTGAAATAAATCATCCTATTAACAAAGGTTGTCACCTTAATTATTTTAATTACGTACATCCTACTGAGTTCCATATGACCATTGCTGTTCCTAGGATCATTAGTGCTTGCCCACATACTGACATGTGTCTTCAACAATCTGGAAAAAAGTCTCATTTACAGTGTCACCTGCTGAAGAATTAGAGTTGATTTCTCTGTGCTGCTCTACAAAGACTAACAACTGTAAAACACATTCTGACATCGAAAATGCTTATAAGGGCAACAAGAGACAACAAGAAAAGTCAATAGGTAGCCTTTTAAAGCTATCTAATACATACTATAGCTTAAGTCAGAAAGTCTGTTTTACCTACTGTAAGACTTTTCATTGGCTTTCTGAACAGTACAGCAGTGTCACTATGGTGGTGGGATTGACATGGGCCTAGAAAATTATGAGGACCACAGTAGACTGTAGCATGAAACAACTCCAATTTGCCTCTGAAAGAGATTCCTGATTTAAATACCGGTCACTTCTGCTTTCACTTTTCTTGTGCACTGGTCTTGTATCCGCTCCCCCATATTGCAGGTAGCTTGTAATGGTGGGATCCGCTGGGGCCCTCCCACAGCTCTGCTCTCTGCATTGGCTTTGTACAGCACAAAGATTATATCACTGCTACTTTTACAAGGTCTGTAATCTGGTTAATCCTGGAGCACACTCAGGGGCTCATTGCGGCCTCTCTCATGTGCATGTATCCCCATTGGGGAGATTCACCCTCACTCCTTGTCATGGTGATCACTGTCACTGGAGCCGAAAGTAAGTTCTACTTTAAAATAAATAGCATATGATGTTAGTAAGGTTATTAAAGAATCTGTTCCAAAAAGGCAAGCATAAACAACTAGTTACCAGTATTGCAAACCCATATAAAACAGCTTACGAAACAAAATAAATAACAAGATAAGACTACAATAAGTAAGCAAATATTATGTGCTAAACTCAGTGCTGATCAGAATGGATGTTACCATGTCTGTCTAGTGTAAACTGAATCTAACAGACCCATTTTGTTCTACGGGGAATTAAATGTAAATGGACTTGTATCCAATTACATCAGAGTACCCTTGATCTAGCATAATTAGGTCTGGCAAAACAGAACTCTGATCCATTTGTTTTTCCGGACCTAGCCATAGCCGGGGGCAACTAGATGTAAACAGGTGAATGTCCATTTACATCCGGCTGCCCATACACTAACATTGGGCTTCCAAACAGGTCTGCCTGAAAAATTGACAGGTGGACCTGATCGGAAAGCCCATGCGGAAGGGCTCTTACACTTGAATAACTAAATGTGCTGAGCTATTTAGCGCGGCACATTTAGTTATTAATTTTTCACGTATACACACTCACAGTGGGTGTACATTCCAGTGCTTTGTAGCTGTTAGCTTGCTTATTGGCGCAATTAATTTTCTATATATATTATGGACTCTTACACTTGCTTGGCAAAAGTCAAATGTCTAAGTAGATGCATATTAAATTGACTTGACTGACATAAGATAACAGCACTTCCCTCTAAAATGTAATGCGTGCCACTAAAGATAGAAAGTTGTAATGATTTGAATACAATTTGGGAAATGTATATAATTCTAAGGGGATGATGTACAGTTGGCAATGTGCATTATGTTGTGGCATATTGAAAAAAGCTAAAACCAAAGAAATAATGTGAACAATTTTGAAAATAAAGTTCCTTAATGAAATGACCGACTGAAATAAATGAACATTAGTTTACCGTATTAGGTCTAAATACAGTATTGTGTTTATAGTTGTAAATCATAGTGCACAGTTGTATTTTATTGGTTTGCCATGCAGTTTTAAGCATGTAAAATTGTATTTGGTCTTTTTACTTCAGCATTCAGGACGATGCTTCTGTGCAACAAATGACAGGCCCTCCAGCTAGACAGTACCATGTGCACCGATACTGTCAAATGCTCAGTGCAAATTCAATGTGAAACACAGTATCTTCTATCCCTCATAGTGAGGCAAGCATAGGTCTATCTCTGCAGGAAAACCTCCTTTCACTCTGTTAAACAGCATGGACTTTTGTGATGATGATAATCCACTGGGACTTTTCACAGTGATTCAGTAAGTAATCAGACTTACTGCAATGTGTTATTTCTATTAATTTGTGGAATATGATTTCTGAGTGATCGATTACTTGAAACCGTACACTTAAAGACTTTGCTAGGAACTTTTTAAAGGCTTATTCAAACAAAGCTTGTTTTTCTGCTCCATAAATAGCACGATTGTCTTTGCATATTATTTCACAGTTTCATAATTAGAGTGCTGATGTGATGGCTCTATAAATTGGTTCGCATAGTTCTCTTTTTTTTGGCTGTTTCAAGTGCGGCAGTTCTCTTTGATGTCTGCCAATGTTGTAACTTGGGGAAGATTCTGGAACAAATGAAACTAGCATGAATGTATTTTCAAGTTTAATTAAATGAAAATTTCAGCTCACTCTACTCTACAATTTACAGAAATAACTCCCGTTAATGAAGCACGTGATATGTGGATTTTTAAAAATTTAGGATTAAAGAAAGTATGAACATTAATATAAGTTTTGCTTTTTAAAATATTTTTTTATTTTCTATTATCCTTATAAATGCTTATTTAACTGTCTGTAGTGCTGAAAGATAATTCATGTTGAATTAGAAAATATAGGAAATTATTAAAAGGTGCTGCTACTTTGTCATATATAATGGTGATGTTATGTTTTCTATTTACCTTGATTATATTTTCATTCTGGTCAGTTATGATCCATTGTTTTCAGTACTCTCTTTGTGTTGGAAAACATCTTTGAAAAGTCACATTCAATAGTAACATATTGCTATAAGAATGGCCCATTGTACATAGACCTTCGTGGTAATAAATTGTGTAAAATGTATCTTTGCTGGATGTCTGAATTAAAAAATAAAGCAAGACATGTAATTGGAATACTTTAGATATAGAAAAAATATTACCCAGAGCAGTATAAATCTTATAACAAAACATATATTGATATTTATTTAAATCTGACATTTAAATATGGGATGTAATATTGTTTATAACGTTGTTTAGTGTGTTCTATAAATGCCCTTGATACATATCTCATCAGGTCTGCATTTCAATATAATACCCAGAAAAAAAAAATGAACACCGAATTTGCTTGAACATTTATCATGTTTAGTGGGACAGACAATGTCTGACTCTAATTCTATTTGTCATTTTAGTCACTGTGCATGTCGCTAAGGGCAAATTATATTGATAATCTTTACATAGTCATAAGCCAGTTTTGTGTGGCTGTGCTGAGCTTTTGATATGGACTGCCTATTTCATGTTAAAAGGGTAATGTGCCATTGCAAGACAATCTCCTCAGAGCCACCAGAGCAGAAAGTTATGTAGAATGACAAAAAAGTTGATATCATATAGGACAGCCTTGTGTAGGACAAAGTCATTCACCTATCAATATACCTTGACTAGTAATCATTATTAGACAACTTGTAATTCTATACAGAACAAATGTGTTACTGGATGTAGCTTTGTCATTGCTTCTGTCCACATAACGCATTTGGGGCCTCACCATTTGTAGCTAATGAAATATATTGATTTTAAACCAGGAAAAGCAAATATAGTCTAGTAGTGTGCTGTTTAATCATAAAAAAATTGACATTCTGTAAATTTTGATGTTGGGGTATATGTAACCAAAAATCACGGACTTTCATTAAGTCACATGCAAACGAATGTATCATCATTTTTTAAATATCTATCAATTCATAGCTTTTATCAACAATTCCATAGAGAGAATGTTCTGTACAATGATATAGTAATATGGACATTTGGCACAGGGTGCTGAGTATCAATGTAAAATAAACTGCGGTAAATTGCTTTGTTGCAAGGACTATAAATATGCAAGTCAAATTAAAAATGTAAAATCTGCTGCTGTGTACATTATTACAAACACCCAACAGAACAGCAGAATAGAACAAATTAATGTTTGCTACAACTGCAACCATTCTACAATGATGGTTAACCACTACTGTACAATCTATTAACAGTTATTATACTATGCCACAGTCCTAATCCTGCACCTAAGGTGGTTTTACCCATGATTATTATTATTATACTGGATTTATATAGCACCAACAGTTTGTGCAGCGCTTTACAATATAAGGAAGACATTACAATTCAAGACAAGATGCTAAGGAGGGCCCTACCCATGAGGGCTTACAATCTAAAAGGGAGGGGAAGTGATACATAAGGAGGTAGCTGTGGGGGGATGAATTGTTTGAGAAAGTGATGGTTCAGTGGTTAGGTTGAGGTGGGATTATGCATCTGACTTTAGTATGGGGACCCCAAGGACCCAGAGCTATGTTTGCATGCACAAGAGAAAAGAAAGTTGACTAGTTAGCATAAGTGCAGCTATATTTCTGTTTGGCTTTTTAAATAAGTCTGAAGGTTGTTTAAGCACAACTATCATTATTTTATTTTATAACTTCAAGTACAATGTTAATCCTCAAAGGTTTATGAAAAGGGCATTTATTACACACTCTCCTGCACAGTCTAGCAAAATAGCTGTGCAGATATCTACATATTTTGTTACAAATCCATTCCCCAGAGAATTACAGATTATTGTTTGGGTGCAAAAAATCAACTTGAAAAAGTTGCTGTAAATAAATTAAAGTGGATATTATTTATTTTGGCAGCTATGTAACAGCCAAAGGTTTTGGTGATACTAGGTGTTCTACAATATATTTATGTTAACATTAATTCAATGTGGTGTTTAGAACCAGTGATGCTATAACACTATTTTACAGCAGGGAAATCTATATAAAAGATACATGCAGCCTGAGCTTTTTACATGCACTAGAAGCTAAAATATCATCTATGTTTGAATTTTGTCTGTACTAAGCATTTTGCCACCTTCTAAAAGTAGGCTGAAGAGTTAAAATGCTGGAAGAATTCACAGTTTTAAAAAAACAGCATATAATAAATATTGTGCATGCGCAGTGCAGTATCCATTACAGTACAGTTTAAGAAGAACTTCGGGGAACATTATGTTTAACCCTTGCAGTGGGGCTACCCCCATACTGCAAGGGTTAACTGCTCATTTTGGTCTAGGGCTGAAAATAACAAAGGTATAATCACCTGATCGGCAGAGCTGGCTGGTTAAGTGCTCATTTGTGTCTAGGGAGGACAATAAAAAATATATACTCACCTGAGCCGGCTTGCTATTGGACCATTCCCTGGAACCTTACTCTGCCTTTGCTGCAGCGGTCTAAGGACTGCGAGTTGTCATGTTCTATACACTGTGTATAGAGCGTGAGGATGCTGAGGGACATTCTGTTGCTGCAGTGAAGAAGGAGAGAGGCTGCAGAGAGCACTGTCACAGCCGGCCATCTCTGAGGAACAGGTGATTATACCTTTGTTATCTTCCCTCCTAGATCAAAATGAGCAGTTAACCCCTGCAGTGCAGGGGTAGCCCCACTGCAAGGGTTACTAATCATTTTTTATAACGGAATGTAGCTAGGGATGAATTAGGAGCAGGAGCTATATAACCAGTGGTGGTCTAATAGAAGGATATCAGCAACATGGGACCTGTAAGACATGGCGGAGAGGATGTCCGCACCTGCAGTTGGAGAGGCAGGGGACAGCTATGATCTGTCATCAATGGAGTCACAAACAGGCATGTATGTAGATTTTCATAACTTCAGGAGTGAAGCAACTAAAATGCAACCTGCAGGTGCATTTTAGTAAGGTCTTAACTGAAAGGCAATTACAGCTTTGAGCTTATTAACACCAGAAGCTATGCAATTATGCAGGACAACATACCAAAATGCACTGAGCAGTCTTTTTTCAACTTATCTGCAAAGCATTGGTGTGAATGGAATCTACTGAAGATAGTGGATCTGCTTAAGTCCATTTATTTTGAAGAATGCAGCCAAATGCATAACAATGCATCTGATTTGAATAAGCTGTCCTATATATACAGTATCTCACCGAAGTGAGTACCCCCCTCACATTTTTGTAAATATTTTAGTATATCATTTCATGTGAAGACACTGAAGAAATGACACTTTGCTACAATGTAAAGTAGTGAGTGTACAGCTTGTATTTCAGTGTACTTTTGCTGTCCCCTGACAATAACTCAACACACAGCCATTAATGTCTAAACCTCTGGCAGCAAAAGTGAGTACACCACTAAGTCAAAATGTCCAAATTGGGCCCAATTAGCCATTTTCACTCCCCGGTGTCATGTGACTCGTTAGTGTTAAAAGGTCTCAGGTGTGAATGGGGAGCAGGTGTGTTAAATTTGGTGTTATCGCTCTCACTCTCTCATACTGGTCACTGGAAGTTCAACATGGCACCTCATGGCAAAGAATGGGATTTGTGGTACATCACAAATCAAATTCTAAAGATTTTGGACCTTCACCTAACACAGAAGTGATGTGGAGACCAGAGGGTGGAACCACAGCATGCAAGGGGAGGAAGAACACAGGCATCCAAACCATCCAGAAGTGTGTAGGATGTGAAGTTTCTGACTTTTTTTTATTAAATACTGTTTTCAAGTTTTTTTTTCATATTTTCTGTATTTCAGTGCTGCTAAGCTTCGTTAACCTCTGTAAGTCAATTCTTGTCTACATGCACTTGCACCTGAATAGAGGGCCATGCCTGCAGAACAAGCACGGGTGCTTGCAGTCTTTTCCAGGTGCATGTGACAGGGTAACAACTTAGTAGCACAATTGGGAGACAGTTATCACCCTATAACAGGGAACATGAAAACAAGCACCATTATTGCATGATCACTAGGTTTTTTCAAATAAAAGATAAATATATTTTAAAGGGTTGAAAACATCTTTTAAATTACATACATATGTTAAAGCTTACATGAAATGTATTGTTTGGGTTAGACACATTTTAATCCCTGTGCTGTAAGAAAAAAATGAAAGAATATGTAATCTAAGTACAGAAAAGGTGATTTCAGGTAATAGATGTGAACAGATCTCTGCCAGGGAATATTCTGATACTGTGACATACAGGTAGAGCAGCTACCTGACCTCACCAACCAACCTCCTTTTTATCAGAGAACATGTAAAATGCATCAGCTCCATTACAAAATAAGGTTTTTATATTAAGCACCTTTTGACCCTTTTCTTACAGCTTGGTGAGTTAAATAAATAATAATATGTGAATGGATATTAGAGAATTTTAAAAGTTAATCACTATCTATCTAAGTAAAGACATTTTCTTCCACATTTCTTTAACTGGTATATGTGTCTTTGCTCTCTAATGCTTACTTGATCTGGCACTTTGTTCTATCACAAAGCCAACTTTTATGTTGCTTATAGCAACCAATATGAATATTTATAGAAAAGCAAACATAACATTAAGGTACACTGGTGTTCTTTCTCAGCCGGTACACCCACTGCCTGACATGAGGGGATGTAGCCAAAAGGCATAAAATCTGCCAAAAAGATGTCAAACCTAATGTACAAATGCTCTATTTGAATACGTTCAACATTTTGTAATTGTGAAATCTGTAGAGGGCAGATGAACAGGTGATATAGAAATCTAACAGCTTATTAAAATATTGAGGCGGAAAAAGAGGAATTAAGATGGTCACCGATGTGTCCTTTGGGAATAGTGTACCCGAGCTGCAACCCTCTAACGCTATGCAACTGACTCATCCTGTCAGCTGTAATTCACTAATGATATTCTCAGATATGCAATGATTGTTTCATATGAAGGGAAGAGATAGAGCTGTCCAGTTCAGGGATTAAAAAGAATAAAGGCAGGTGAGGCTAGCTGAGGTAAGCTGACAAAGCACGGAAGGTAGTGATTTCTGAAAGGTATATGTGCTGTCTGGTTGGAAGATGGGGGTTGCAAGGAAGCAATGGTCTGGTGAAATATTAATGTTCAATGGTAAAAGGTGGCCATACATTGTGCAAATTTTGGCTGGTTCTTGAGGAACCGGCTGAATTTCACACAGTGGGTGACGCTGTTGGTACCCTTTCAGCTGGCATCCCTCGGTCAGCTGATCAAAGGAGCCAGTCGTAAAATCTTTATACAAACAGAGCCACCGGCCAATGAGCTGCTGTTCAGTTTTTCTGACAGTGGCTGCTGAACGCTGTCAGAATACAAGAGAGAGAGAGGAGAATTCTCAATGTTTCAACTTGCCTGTAGTATCGATGGAGGAATCTGCTCAATCTTTTTCATTCAGCCCACGGAATAAACAAAAAAATAGAGCAGTGTATGGACAGCTTTAGTTATAGAGTATACTTTTTACCAGAAGTGTTAGATATTCTTATCTGAACTGTGTCCTTATTATCTGATGAACTCCATGGCTCTAGCCACATAAGCTGCAATTACTGTAATCCTATTTTTTTGTAATTACCAGTCCAGCATCAACCTCAATTGTTTCCACTATTAAAGCTCTGATAAATAGGGAGTTTTGAATCATCATACGTGATGGTTGTACTTTCTGACCTCTTGTTGTGAAAAATAAACTTTTTATTTATACAGTTCTTCTGGATTTGTGGCATTCTCATACTTTTACATATTCTCATATTGGCCTGGCTGAACTCCAAGCAAATATAAAGACAAAAATGAATTGAGCTCTATATTCATTAAAACCTCCTAAAATGCTTTTTTTATGCAAGCAGTGTAATTCCTGTAAAGCAGAACTCAGGCTAGAGGAGAAGCTGTAATGAGCCAGTTGATTGTGCTGCAGTGTAACAATCATGCTGATAGGAAGAAAGAGCAGGGAGACAGAAAGACAAGCTCATCAGTCTACTGCTTCTCTTTTCACTGACCATTCATAGGCTGGGGGAAGGGATACGACCTGTAAGTATTACGTATCTGAAGCAGGGAATAATTAGGTCTCCTTCCCTGCCAGACAGGATTTTGCTGTGTAGAAGAGATGTGTTAATCTTATAACTACGGAAGAGCCCTGGCACCAAGCTAAAAAGTTTGAAAGATAATTTTGTGTTTTAATGTCAGAATTCTGTGTTTAAAAGTCACAATTTTAAAAACAGAATTCTGAGATTAAAAGTCAGAATTCTGATTTTTAATCTCAGAATTCTGACTTTCAAACTCAGGATTCTGACTTTTAACCTCAGAATCCTGACTTTTAATCTCAGAATCCTGACTTTTAATCTCAGAATTCTGTTTTTAATATTCTGAGTTTGAAATTCATAATTCTGACTTTTAAACACAGAATTCTGACCTTCAAACTCAGAATTCTGACTTTTAAACACATAATTATGTTTCATATTTTTTAGCATGGCCCCATGGCTCTTCCATACATAACTGTATGGACAAGAATACAAATCTTTTGACAGGTACAGGTACAACAGGTCCCTTATATATATTTAATCTGTACATTTTGCTGCAGCCTGGAGTTCAGCTTTATTTTTGATACATTTAGAAAATAATATTTGTGAGAAAAATGCTAATCCTGAGAATGTTTCTGTTATCGCTTAGACTCATCAGAAACAGTCAAACACTATGGCATAATTTCCAATGCTTAATCATTTGGTCTAATAATCAACAGACAGAATTTACCAAATCCAGGAATTTTCCCGTAATCTGCTATTTTATGGGATTGTATTTTATACCACCACTGACTTTCTGCTACTGCCTGTTGCAGGTGTAAACCAGTACACTTTTTATATATAAAAAAATGTACCAACAGAAATCTATGTTAACCCTGTAAAGATAAATGTATAGGGCCTGGAGCATAGGAGGATAGGGCATGAATTGACAGCACGGCCTCTGAAGCCCATGGACAAGTGTTTCCAGGGAAAGATGATTTCAATCTCTCCTTATGTATGGATGCATAAAGTGAAGTTTGATATCAAGGCTGTGTGACTCATGTCAAATCCATTCTGCAGCAAAGAAATTTAAAAACTATAAGTTACATTTTCAGGGATACATTTTAAATGGGGTATAATGCAGACAGTTCCCAGGCTTGCTTTAAAGAGGCATATGCATCTTCACCCTGGTTTTGATTATATATTTCTCTCATGGGCCATTCTTCTAGATAATGCTGTGCATTTTATTATGGGAGGTAAAGATAAAGCTTAGGGTACATACCTAAAACAGGTAAATGCAAAATTACAAAAATACTTTATTAGATAAATATTGTCTGTTCATAAATAAGGGTACCACATTATTAAAAAATTTAAATAATTTAAAATAAATCAGTGTGCCACATTAAGAACACCCCTAACTGTTGATCAAGAGCTTAGTTTATTATTTTTCAGTAAGAATGGTCATAACTGGATCATCAAGCTTTTTCAAAATATATGTAAAATATATATCCCAAATATATATTTTTTCATAGTTATATCCTGTCTCACAAGAAAACACACTACACCATGTACTACACCTTGCAGAGCTGTAGGATAGTGCAAAATACTTTGTGTGTCATTGCAAACAATCATACTTAAAGAAGCATAATAATATAGTTCTAGTCAGTTAGATTGGTACTCTGTATAGCCCCAATAGGTCCTTCATGTTTTCTTAATTCCCCTGTTCTTTATTAGGTATTTAACATGAACTTAGCCTAAAGTGAACCTGTTGCCAGACTATGCACACAAAAGTATTTACATATTGTGAACAAGCAGTAAAAGCACAATAAAATAGGTCCTCATTCACCTTTGAAGCTATAGGCATAACATATTATCCACAACAGAGGCACAGAAATGCTTGCATCTTTTCTGATAGAGCAGATCTTGCCAGGTTGCTAGTCCTCTAATGTTAACCAACCAGCATATGTTTCTAAACTGTTAGAAATAGAATGAAACCTGATTTCAGAGTATTTGTTGTCATCTTTAAGGATCTTTTAGAATGAATTACATCACAGTACAAGCAACAAGAGGGAACAACTGGGTGACCCAACCTGCTCATGTAAAACCAAGTTAAAGGGGAGGCGCATGAGCGCGGCTGTCATGTCAGACGTCCTCTGAGACAGATCCGTAGCCCGCACGAGCAAACCTCTTCTAAGCGGGGGGCCTCAAGCTTCCCATATACCTACCACACTCCTACGGGTATCGGAATCCTCCCTAACCCGAAAAATGTCTTCTTCGGGCCCCCGAAACTCCCAGATGAAGAAAAACAAGCCAGTACCAGAAACGGCCCGGACCCCAGCCAAAATGGCGCCCGCAACTAACTCTCCCGCGCGCCCCAACGTCTCAAACTCCAGCAGTGACATGGACAAGGAGGACATTAGTGGCAGAGAGGGTGATCGCTTCCGAAATCGGTCTCAGTCGGCGCTCCTGCAAAGGTTTGAATCAATGCTGCAGAAAGCCCTTCATTCCACATCCAAACAAATTAGAGACAGGCTCCTGAAGGAGATCCGTGATATAGGCCACCGCACCGCGGCCCTTGAGGATCGCTGTGACGACATTAAAGCGGATCTGTCTGAAGTCACCGGAGATCTGGGCACCTTACGTGGCGAGAACTCTCAGCTACTCTCCAAACTGGAAGATCTTGAAAATAGATCCCGCCGCTCCAATCTGCGCATAAGAGGCCTACCTGGGCACATCACAGACCTGTACGCTACCACAACGGCACTCTTTCAGGAGCTGGCCCGGAGCTCCCCCTCGATAGGCTGGAGATCGAGAGGGTCCACAGGACCTTGAACTGCAAACGACCAGATGGACCACCACGAGATGTGTTAGTTAAAAGACACTTCTACCACACTAAGGAGGCACTTACGGTGGCAGCAAGGGCCAAGGCAGCTCAAGCCCCACTGTCCTTCCAGGGTCATGAATTTCAACTGTTTGCGGACTTGGCGCCCTCGACTATTTCCAAACGAAGAGCCCTACGACCCTGTCTGGAGATCCTCACCAAACACCACATCCAGTACAAATGGGGGTTCCCGTTCCGTCTACTATTCTCACATGGCGGTAGGCACCATGCCTGTGTGACTTTAGAGGAAACCCAAGCTAAGCTGGCGTCACTAGGCCTCTCAGAATCCCACCTGCCATCCTCAAGTTCCCGCGACAACCCCAATGCTTCTTCTAAAAGGTCCAGGAGCGACTCAGATCACAACCACTCGGGTGAATCGCGAGGCCCTGCAGTCAAGATGACTTCTAAGACTGCCACACCGCGCTGAAGGAACCCCGGGCCCGGCCCGGTAGATATGTTTCCCTTGTCCCAGGCTGAGGGGGGTCTATCCCCTACCTCTATATCTCCATCGCCCACTGACTGGACTACCTTCCCGGTCTTGCCCGCATCATCTCCGCACCGTTGTGCCCCTCGTTCACGTGCTCTAGACAGCCTGGGATTCCCCGAAGTATTGGAAATGCCCTACTTCACCATCACCATCTAAATTAGGCTCGGAACCCTTTGACTCACATCTTTGGTCTGAGACCTTGGGCTCCACGGATGTCCTTCCTCAAGTTCTTTAAAAATTGCCAGAACACTTTACTTTTTTATTAACATTACTTCAGGAAAAATATGCCACGTATTTTTTCTAGCATATTGCATCCTAAAATGGTGGTCTATTAATAATGTGATGTTATTTACTGTTAACCAAGTTTCAGTTTGGACCCTATAACCTGTGGGGTCTCCTTACCTCAATAATGGGATAGATAGTAACCGGATAGTCTCCAGAGAGGCCTGGCTCTGTATCTTTACTCTGGCCTGCTGCCAAGCAAGGCAGCAATCCAATCTCCCCTGAGCCCCCTATTCTACACCCCCCCCCCCTTTTTTTTGGCAGTATGTTATTGTTGTACGCGAAACAAGTCCCCTCCACCACCCCTCTCGGATTCCTATACCCCATTGCTTGGGATCTACACTGTTCAGTTATGCATTGAGAAAGTTTACATTGATCCTACTTGAGAGTTTATCTTGGTCATTTGTTATTTCAATATGGTTTGTACGGGCGGGCATGTCACTGTGCCCTCCTAGTTACGGTTACCTTGGGTGGACTGAGATCCATGGGATCCCTCCACTCAATGTCCCTGACACACCGTGGATTTGTACCAGGTTTTCGTTATGTCTTTGTGATGTTCTTTGTCCTGTCTTGTCTTCTATGTCCCCATTCCCTTTTTTCTTCCTTCCCCCTGTTTCAACCTTTTTTCTAGACCGTGCACTGGAGGAGATTCGCCACTCCTCACTCTCCCTAAGGTCCAGGACGGGTGAGTACTTCAGACTACCTCAATATACATTTTTGCCATGACTCTTAAACTGCTGAGTCTTAATGTGCAGGGGCTCAACTCTCCCAACAAGCGCACACGCGCTTTTAGGTTCTTTAGATCTACACATGCTAACATTATTTTTCTTCAAGAGACTCATTTCTCGAGAACTTCATGCCCCAAATATTTTGGCTCCCAATTCCCCATCATTTATATGGCCAATGATTCTTGTAAATGGAAGGGAGTCCTCATTGGCTTCCGTAGCTCAGTGCATTTTGTCTGCCACTCTGAGACCAGGGATCCATTGGGACGCTACTTGATCCTCACAGGTCTGTTGGGCAATAGAGAGATCACCCTAGTGACCTACTACACTCCCAATACGAACCAGATTACCTTCTTCAGGGACCTCCTCGAATAAATTGCCTCATGCTCCACTGGAACAGTCATAATGTGTGGTGACTCCAACCTGGTATGATATCCTCATCGAGACAAGTCCAGTGTATCTGCTTCATCCTTGCACACAGAGAAACCGTTCAGAGACTTAATATCAACCTACTCTCTGATCGATAGTTGGAGGGAGGCTAACCCTCATAAGACTGACTATTCCCATTATTCCTCCCCGCACAATATGTTTTCTAGAATAGATCATATCTTCACAGATACTTTTCTTACGCCCCACATCCTTCACTCCCACCTAATCCCGGTGCTGTGGTCTCACCACTCTGCCGTCACCCTACTTCTCCCGTCCTCACTTCCTAACACTTCCTAACACTAAAACCACTTCCTGGACCCTCAAAAAATCTCTTCTGTCTGATCCCTCCTCCAAACTCCTGATTGAATCCTACATCTCCGACTACCTATCCCTTAATCGCACACCCGACATCTCTCCAGTCACCTTATGGTAGGCCCACAAATCTGTCTTGAGAGGGCAGCTCATTCAATTGTCCTCTAGACTCAAAAAAGAAAGGCTCCAAAAATTGTTCACTTTAGAATTTGCATTTAACACCCACTCTCAGGCCTTTACCGCAGATCCCTCCCCTACTAATAAAGCTGACCTGGAAACAGCTCGCCAAGCCCTTAACTTACTACTAACAGATCATGCGGCTAAACAGCTTAACCGCACAGCCCATAAATTGTATCTGAAAGCGAACAAAGCTGATTCCATGTTAGCTACAAGGCTTAGGAGATTAGATCCCTCCTTTAAACCTATTAAACTGCGCACTCACACGGGAATACATACCTCCAACCCTGTGAAAATTCTTGACATCTTTCACCATCACCTCTCTACCCTTTACACATCCCAAGAACAATTCTCTAGTTCTGCAGTGGATGAACTCTTCCCGGATCTAGATTTGCCTCCTCTTTTTTCTTCTCAAAAGGCCTCCTTCGAGGAACCTATCACAGAGGAAGAGGTTGCTATGGCAATTTCTTCCCTATCAAGGGGTAAAAGGCCGGGTCTAGATGGCTTCACCGCGGTGTACTATGCAGAATTTAAAGAGCTCCTAACCCCACCCCTGACTAGTTCGTTCAACTCACTCCCCAGAGGGATTCCCCTAGGACAAGAATCACTCACCGCCTCTATATACATGATCCCCAAACCTGCTTCGGATCATTCTAAACCCTCAAACTTCAGGCCGATTTCCCTCATTAACGTTGATGTTAACCCTTTCGCTGCCAAGCCCTCCGGAACATTTTTCAAATCAGCTGGCCAAGCCATTTTTGAATTTTCTGCAATTTTTTCCTAAATGGCCAAAGTACTGGCCAACAGACTGAATCAGGTGGTAGGTATGTTGATCAGTAATGACCAGGTAGGTTTTATCCCCACCAGACAGGCTCGCGATAACATCCGCAGAGTCACGCTTCTCACCCATATAGTGAAATCCAAACAGATCCCCTCTATGCTTCTCTCCTTAGACATTAGGAAAGCATTTGATTCAGTCTCCTGGCCATACCTATTTTACATGTTGCGACAGGGGGGTTTCGGCCCACACTTTAGCAACTGGATATCATCCCTATATAACAACCCCATAGCCCATGTTAAGTATTCAGGATACCGATCCCCACCAATTCAGGTGTTGAGGGGCACAAGACAAGGCTGCCCAATATCGCCTCTATTATTTGCCTTGATGTTGGAACCTTTTGCTCAGAAGCTTCGCATCTCCCCTAACATATCTGGAATTCCTCACGAGGGTGCGTCACATAAAATTTGTATGTTTGCGGAAGACGCTTTCATCTTTATAACTAACCCGCTAGTATCTCTACCTAACCTCACAAAACTTATCACAGACTTTTCCTCTATTTCGGGTCTACACATCAACGATGCTAAATCTTTAGCCCTAAACATATCCCTACCCACCAATCAAGTGATGTCCTTACAACAAAACTATAACTATACCTGGTGCCCCTCCCACCTACCATATCTGGGAATCAAACTAACCCTGTCCTACCACTCATTATATAAAGTAAATTACCCAGAAATGGTGGCCAAATTGTTGCAATTGTTGAGAACCTGGGCTAATTATCGCCTTTCCTGGTTGGGTAGGATTGCGGCTGTCAAGAATACCCTCTTACCAAAAATCCTCTACCTGTTTAGAGTCCTACCAGTGTGTGTCCCGGCCCCTATACTGCATAGACTACAGTCACGCATTTTCGCCTTTATATGGGGAGATAAGCGACCCAGAATTCCCCGTCGTACGCTTTACCTCCCAAAGTCCCAGGGGGGACTGGCAGTCCCGAACCTAATCAAATATTACCAAGCAGCACAAATAGGCCAACTGTAATACTCTACCCCCATTCTTGTGGAGTTCAATTAAGGATCTCAGGGCACAGCCCACTCTGATAAGGAAGTGGTTCAGGCTGGGGGCACTGCTATAACCCTCTTAGGTGTGGTGAGGGGGCGCAGCTCCCACAAACATCATATACCACTGAAACAATAAAAGGAATTACCAGTGTATTTCCGCATACAAGGTAATCAATATAGTACACACAAGTAATGGTTAATTATAGCTCAGCACAACTATGAAAATGAACCCCTGTATTCAATTGCCTGGGGATATGTGCACATATATACAGTGTGAGTCCTGTTATAAGCAGATTGCATAGGAGGTTGTAATATCTGGTTGGACCAGCAGGTGGCGGTACTGTACAGCTGCACAATAAACACACTGGCTGTATTCCTGTTACTTGCGGTTTGAGATGTCTCTGAGCAGTGCGGTCTTGCCAGAACTTGAGAGAGGTAAGCAGTGGGGATCAGATTCCTTCACTTCTGTGAAGGTTCACGATGGTAACCGGCAGTTGAGGCAGTTCAGTTGGCGGGTAGGAGAGCAATTGCTCAACATACAGTCTCCATTGACTGAACGCCGAGCAATTGAATCTCCCTCGCTTTTAACAAGGGAGCCGGCGGCTGTGGGCGGAGCTATACTCGGCGGCCCAGGGAGCGTGACGTCACTCCGTGACGTCTGAGCTGGAGGAGGGCCCGGGATCTGCAGCCCAGACGCTGCTGCTGAGAACGTCCCTGACACCAACTCTCTAAATGTCATGCGAACTATGAGTCCCCGGCTTGGGTGGCTCTAGAAAATGCATTGACACATTCATCGACAGTCGCCAACCTTCTTTGGCTTCCCCCCAGACATAGACCCCTAATCTCCAATCCTATCACTTCCCATTCCTTAAAACTATGGGACTCGGTAAAAAAGACCTATGGGCTAATATCACCATATTAACCCCTCATGTCCACACTGAACAATCCCTCCTTCCCCCCGGAACTTCACAGCCCCTCTAGCTTCAATGAATGGTCTTCACGCAATCTCACCTCTTTTTGGCAGTTGCAATCCACATCAGGAATTAAATTGTTCCCGTATTTGCAGGAACACTACCAGTTACCTAACAAGGAACTCTTTAGCTACCTCCAGATCAAACACTTTATTACAGGATATATCAACCATCAGGACAGAACCACCACACCCTGGCCATTCGAACGGGTCTGTCGGGACAACCCCCGTGGCCCAGGGCTTATCTCCCTTCTATACACATCTCTCCTGTCTCTACCGGAGGACCCTCCCCCATCCTACGTGGCTAAATGGAATGCAAACCTAGGGGATGTCATGGATGAGGATTCCTGGCACCAGTCTTGGCAGAACACCAAATCCAGCTCGAGGTGTGCAAGTATGTTAGAGATAAACTGCAAGGTCCTCATGCGTTGGTACTTGGTACCAGCCAGAGTGGCCACTTACAATTCCAACTGCTCACCAAATTGTTTCTGAGGATGCCCTGTTTCGGGTACGTTTATCCACATCTGGTGGAGATGTCCAATAGTCTCAGGCTTCTGGGATGACATTTTCGCCCTCATGAACACCCTGGTCTCAGAGACAATGACTAAAGATCCAGGCTTTTGCCCTACTCAATTGTAAACCAGAAAATCTCCCCCACAAGACCTTTAAGCTCTTCCTTTACATCCTCTCATCTGCTAAGAGAGAGATTGCACTAAATTGGCTCACAAAGTCTCTTCATGTCTCGCACGTTATCACGCATATTCATTGGATCATGGCCCAAGAGAAACGTACGGCGCAACTCGAGAACAATATGCACAAATGTGAAACTATTTGGTCCCCATGGAAAGACAAATTATTTGACTCACCTCTCTACCGTCGACTATGCCACATGTGATGTTATAATTGTAACCTTACCATGAGTGCTTCCTCCACTTAGTGTCACGGTCCGGAACCCTACCCCTCTCCCTCTTTCTTCCTCATTCCTTGTGTTCCTTAAATGTCGTTTCGTGGTCCGGTGTCTCCCCATGTCCTGTGTGTCCTATGGTTGCTAGTATCACTCATCTACCATACAAGCGACCTGATTTACTTGACTGCTCCGGTTCTATGTAACGGTGAACTGCATTTTAACCAGCCGACACCATACCATCTATGATCCTCACAAGCTATCATCTGAACCCAGCCAAGCAGTACTCTTCAGGGCTCCCCTTAAACGGCATATTGGTTGAAAATGTAAGATAGATAATAGATCCTGCATAAGAGTAGTATCCCAGGGAATGACAGTGGGCTCCTCCACTAAGGTGATACTTCTAATGCACTGTGTTTTGTTGTATATGTATGACCTGGTCACAACAGGCATCAGTTGATATTATAACTTGTCTATGACTGTTTGTACTGTAAATCTTAATAAAAACTATTTGAGAAAAAAAAAACAATCCCGCGATCGTACTATAGTATGTGTATGGAAGGCGTGCAATCGTTTTTACTGTACGGTTGCACGTCTTTTGTCTAAGGAGCGTGCTAGAAAACCAGCCGAGAATCGTACGATTTTCGGCTGGTTTTTAGCATGATGGTAACATCAATGCCGCACGGGACGGTGTGCGCACGCGTACACTGCCCGTTCAGCATTGCGGTCATCGGAAACCCGCCCCTCATGTCAGATGGGCAGATCGTACCTTTTTTAAATTACTTTACAACCATCGCAAGACTAAGGTCTTGCGATGGTTGTAAAGTGTATGGCCACCTTAAGTCTGCATTTTTTACAGCAATCCTAATCAAGAACTAGCAGAAAATAGCATGCTCCCCTATTCTTCCCAAACTCTGTTCATAAATATCAAACCCACTAAGATACACCTAATTTCATGCAAAGTTCCCCATGCTTATAAACAGGAACCCAGTGTAACAAAAATATAAGAAAAAATAACAAACAATTTTACCTTAATCAACTACTCTACTTGGAAAATATGGTACCAAAGTGTGCCCAGTTAAGCACGACTGGATACTGTAAATATTGTTTATGTGTTGCAAGATTTTCCTTTCAAATAGTTTATTGCATTAATACATAAATTAATATGAAATATGAATTTTGAAAGTAAATATTTTAAAATTTTATTTTAACTTCTCCAATGACCTTGCAACGGCAGTAATAAACCTGCATACAGCTGTATAACATTTTTATGAGACAATAATCGCTTCCCAAGTCATAAACAACTGATTCACTTCTACTGTCTTTAGAACTGCTACTCAGTTCATCACCTTATAGAATGCCACATATTTTGTCTGACCAACAAAAAACTCGTTTTTGAGGAGCGCGACTACCTATGATAAGAGTAATGGCCCAATGTGCTGAACTTGGAAAAATGTATATCAGTGTGCAATACAGACAACCAAAACTGATTAGTCATATAAAAGGGGACAAATTGATGACTTACAGTTGGGATGTGAGCCTATATGCCCTGGTGTCTCTCACAGAATGTTCTCCACAGTCTGTTTGATGCGATGTCCACAGCTAGCAGGTGGGAAGAGAGTAGGTGTCTGCCCGGACCGGAGTGGGAAAACGAGGTGTCAGCCGATGTCACAAACTCAGCTGGCCAGGCTGAGCCGCGGCGGCTGAGACGGGAAAGCAGTGAGCCGCGAACATATTTTGTCTGAGTGTCTTATGCCAGTGTATTTATCTAACATGAGGATTGCTGGAAAAGGTGAATTAACATTAATCTTTCCTTTCACTCACATACAATAATGTAATATTTAATCAAATGTAGGATAACTGGCTACAGTTGCATTCTAAATATAGTCTCATTTATAATTCAAGCTTTCTGCTTCTACTCAGATGTTAAAGACTAAGGATGGGCTGAACGTTCGAGTCGAACATAGGTTCGACTCGAACATTGCATGTTCGAGCGTTCGGCGAAAGGTCATTAACATGTGTTAAGAATCTGAAATAATCCATCTATGTATTGTTAACTATAACAGAATATAAATATTTTCTGATGGAACCACAAATGTATAGAGGTGACAGAGCTGGTACCAAGTGTACAAAATTGTATTGAGCTGGTTGCATCATTGACTGTAAGACCTGGTTCACACATGAGTGTTTTACAGCGCGTTCCTACGCGCTATAAAACGCTCAACATGTGAAAACCAATGATTGCCTATGGGCATGGTTCTCACATTGCCGTTTTACAGCGCGTAGGAACGCGCTGCAAAACGCCCTATGCCCAAAGAAGTACAGGAGCTTCTTTGGGGCATATTTGCCGCGCGTATCCATTAGGATACAGCTGGATTGCCCTCGGAAACGTGCGTTTGTCACGCTTTTCTTTAACCGCAAATCGCGGTAAAAACGTGCGGCACAAAACGCGCATATTGTGTAGGCCTAGGTGTGAACCCAGCCTAAGTGCTTACCAAACGTTTACTTTCGCTTTGGTCAGCACTGCATTAAATTGAACATGCACTGCACCTTTTGCGCTTGACGTGTTGTTGCCTTTCATTTATATGGCTCTATAGGCCAGATGGTCTAGCACTGAGGCTGAACCTAGAATTTTTCATAGGATCTGAATTCTGTGCTTTTGTGTTCGCAGTCCAAGGGATATGGGAAATAAAAATGTGAAAGTTGTCATTTAGATCTTAAGCATTTTGGGAAGTCAGCAGTTTATGCTGTCCCTTTCACACAGGCATTTTGATCAGGTCCACCTGTCAGTTTTTCAGGTGGATCTGATTGGAAGCCCAATGTTAGCCTTAAGGTGCCCATACACCTTACGATTATCGTACGATAATCGTATGCAAACGACTTTTCGTACGACAATCGTAACGTGTGAATGTAGTGCCCGACCGATAGTACTGTACAATCGTATGACGGTCAAGCATGTTTGAAAACTTCGGTTGATCGTATGATGTTCGCATGGTTGGTGGCGTTTCCGTCCGTCAAAAGTCGTACGATTAACACTGCGCATGCGCAAACGAAAATAATTACGGTCAATTACCGCAAGTCGTCCAGGTGTTTTTATTTTTAACTACCGCTGATTGAACCTTGCGATAATCGGGGCAGGATGGGGCCGTCGTACAAAAATCGTACGACGGTTCGATCCTCGGACGAAAAGTTTCGTCCTATAATCGTAAGGTGTATGGGCACCTTAAGGGCAGCTGGACCTACAAGAATGTGCATCCATTTACATCCGACTTTGGCCAGGTCCAGAAAAACAAACAGATCACAGTTCTGTTTCAGCGGACCTGATTGTGCCGGATTGGGGGTAATCTGATGTAACTGAACACATGTCCATTTACACACAATTCTCAATAGACCAACATGGGTCTAATAATTAAATGTTTTCCTCCAAGATGGAGGAAAACCCTGGATGGACACAGAGGTCACTACGGTGGCATCCATTATGATCAGCAGGGGATCTGTGCATAGATCACCTGCGGATCAGAACTGAAGGCACACATGTGAAAGGGGACTTATTATGGTTTCCTTTATACTCACACCGCCTTTCTTTTAAACCAGACATATGGGAATTTGTACACTGACTGCAAAAGTAAGGGAAGAGATAAGCACATTCTCTTCTATTCAATGAAAAGCAGCCAAAGAGAACCATAAACACTGATTTAATCAAAGTCTATGAGGTGAAAAAAAGAAATAAGGTGTTTTTAGTATATACGAAACTATTAGATATTTTTTTTTTAATATTTTTTTTTAAACTTGAAATATAACTATACATTCTGAACATTATGCATATATTCATGTTCCTTTTGTCTGTGGAAAAATGCCAACCTGATGGGGTGCCTTTACAGAAGATAAACCCTGCTTTCAGCTACAAGGCTACATGTTTGCATCCATCTTCACTGTAAACAAGCAGTTCCAGGCCATAATTAGAGAATATTTTTTGTCGACAGGAGACCTGCTCAGCATTTTTTTTTTTTTTACCTGCTCAGCATTTTGCTGAATGAGCAACCCCTATCCCAGGAATAGAAGGATGCTGAGCACACCAGGATGTACTCAGTATCAGACCGCTGCAGGCATTATTGCATAGGACAAATGTCTATTAATGGGGTATTTTTCAGAGGCTGTTAGGACAGATACAATTGTATTATTTTTATCAAAACTGCGGTTATTTTTAAAAATTTTCTTCAGAGGGTTTTCATTACTATGTTTGCATAGATTGGTATTGAACAGTAAGATTTTGACCTGACTGGCATTAAAAATGTAATGCATCGTCTTTTTGTCTATATTATGGTAATGCCATCATTTTCTTATATATATTGTATTCTGTCAGTAGAAGTGTAAATACTGTACAAAGTGGACATATAACATACAGCAAAATAGGGATTTGACCTTAGAGCTAATCCAGTTTTTTTAAACTATTAAGTATGTGACTCACTGAATTGAATTGAACACATATCATTGACACTTAAAAGGACTGGAGTTTTTATGCAGGACTGATCAGCCCCAAAGGTGTAACTATAGTCATTGTCTGGCTGCATAATTATTTATTTACAAGGAAATAGTATTTGGAAATCATTAAGGGTAGGATGCACTGTATATTTCACTCATCATTGTTAAATTCTTATGAAAGCTTTATCTAAGATATACAGTAGCATTATTTAGTGGTTAGGATGAAGCAAGGCTTTAAAGTAGGATTACTTTCAAGATGGAGGTTGGGAAGATATAGGCCATATACTAATTTTGCTTCAGAGCCTCTATATTATCACCACACTTGTTTTTAAGTCTTCATAGGAATTCACAATCATGCACAAACCTTGTGGGAAAAGGGTTCTGCTAAAAAAAACACTAGAGGGTGCAGAGGGATTAAACATGTGAAGTGGAAGTATCTGCTTCAGTGGCCATTTTTAAAGAGAGAATCGTGGTTGGAAACTGTCTTTCTAGGACAGAGGTAAATGGTCATTATATAGTTACATAGTTACATAGTATTTGAGGTTGAATAAAGACATTAGTCCATCAAGTCCAACCTATTAGGATCTCATTCTAGGAGTACCCGTACCCCTGTATATTGCGGTCCCTTAAGAAATCATCCAAAAGTTTCTTGAACAATTCCACATTATTTGCTGAAATCGCCGCCTGTGGCAGTGAGTTCCAGACCCTAACCGCTCTAACTGTAAAGAACCCCCTTCGCCCCTTGTGCTGGAATTTTTTTTCCACCAATTTTAGGTGATGGCCTCTAGTTTTTGTAACGGAGTTAATTTTAAACAGTTTATCGCTAATGTTGCTACCACCATTGAACATTTTGTACATGGAGATCATATCCCCCCTTATCTCCTCACCTCCAATGTGAACATGTTTAAATTTAGTAGCCTTGTCTCGTAGCTATGGTCCTCCATACCCCTAATTAGTTTGGTTGCCCTCCGCTGGACTTTTTCCAACTCAAGGACATCTTTTCTTAGTACTGGTGACCAGAACTGGACCGCGTACTCCAGATGAGGTCGAACCAATGATCTATAAAGTGGCAAAATTATAGACTTGTCCCTGCAATACATCCCCTTTTTAATACAGGACAAAAGCCTGCTAGCTTTGTTTACAGCAGCCTGGCACTGCAAACTACCTTTCAGTTTGAAACATTATGAAACATGTGCACCAGCTACTTCTTCAAGTAGAAGGAGTGAATGTGCAAAACTATGCTTGGATGAGAATGTCCAGTGTAGAGAAAATTGTGCAACAGACAGTGGATACAGTTACCACCTTTTTTTGATAAATTAATTAATATAAAATGCCAGTTCACATTAAAAAAAGTGTTTACATAATAACAGATCAGATGCAGTTGTAGTATAAGAAAAAATCCTCTATGAAACCTCCTTTGTTCCTTTGTGTTTGCACCAGTAGTTAAAAAAATGCTTTGTACCAGGAACATGATTTTGGGGCCTAAATAAAACTAACACATTGCAATAGAATTTGTAGCTAACCCTAAAATTTGTACTTAAAATCTTAGCTAAACCATATAATTTCTATTAACACTTAATTCCCTTCTCCTAGCTTTTTTAGTGTATTAGTTTTTGTAGTGTTGAATAAAAGAGCTCAGGAGGAAGTGAGCACACCGCTGGCTCTCAAAATGTCCGAACAATCTGATTGGATGCAGGCATTGTTCAGGTATTTTGAGAGCCACAAGGCTGACTAGCAAGATACTGAAGCTTGGCCCAGTGGGAGATTCTTCCATCCACACAGTTTAGCGTAGATGGAGGAATCTGTTGCACTTTTTCCATCTGACCATAGAAAATCTGCAGAAAATCTGTAAGTGTATGGCGAGCTTAAGATACATTTTTGTTAATAGTTAATGAGTTTAGTGTCACTTTAAGTTCATTGGTCAAGCATTCATACATAAATGAATAAATAAATATACAAACAATAAGATAAAATAAACTGTTGGCAGGTGTGCTTTCAGAACACGTATGTGGGTATTCATTTTCCATATGTCCACAAGACTGTGCCCAGGATTTTAGTGTAAAATAATGTAGGGGATTGCTTTAGAAATATTAGCAATCTTTCAAGCCTGTTACTAATCAATATACAGCCTATTGGATTTTTTTCTATTTTTTACTTTTGAATTTCCCGCCGGTTCCACCCCCTGCGACGCGGGCACTCACAAGGGAGGGAACCCGGAAAACGCATATCGTCACCGGCCGGAGGAGACAGCTGGGCTTGTAGGGACAAGGTAAGTGATGCAGAGTGTAATCCCGAGTGTGGCTCGGGCTTACCGCTTTTGGTACTGAAAATTAACCCCAAGCCACACTCGGGATTACCGCCAGGAAGGTTAAGCTGTCTGTATTTAAGGTTTTAAAAGACCTGTATGTGTAAGGGGTTAGCAGCATTCTTAGAAATTTATGTTGTGAGATTAACGCTGGTAAAAGTATTGTTGGTGGGCAGACCATTCTGAGGTGAACAATAACAGTGCTTGTCATGATAAATCACAATTTTTTAATGTAGCTACTACTTATTATCTGTTTAGTTGCTCTGAGTCACTCTGCTTAGAGTAGGGAATGGTTAAAACCACTGTCAGGTGTTTTTACTGGAAGATCCCCCCTCATCTTCTGTGATGGTAACAGTCATAACACTGTGGATTATCCATCACTTTCTGTTCCAGAAGTACCAATGGTCACTATAACAAATAGAGAGGTTAAAGCTCCAAAGCGGGAACATAAACAGCAATGAAAACCTGATAGATGTTTTAAACCCTCACCACTCTATCAAAACTAAAATGGAAAATATTTTTACTATAGCTATAACACACCTTGTCAGAGAACACAGTGAGAGGTGATTTCTTCTGCAACTTGCAGAGGAACTTTACACATATCTTCAAAATAACAACAAAGGCACCTTTAGAAATGTTTAGTAATGGCAATCTACAAACACATACTTATAGATAATTGCAGGCTTTTTATTCTTTGTATATCTTGTTCTTTTTTTCTTCTCAAAGTGGCCGTTTTCTACTAAGGGCAGATGAAACCATCTCCCTTTACTTCCTGGAACTCTGGCACATGTGACTAGGACATGTAACTAGGAAAATGCCTTTCCCTGAGATCTCGTGAGATTACATATGAGATTTCCCAGCAATGCTCTGCTGATGTAACCTTCCCAGGTTGCAATGCTTGGGCACATCACATCACTTTTGCCAAAGAAAACCAGGAAGTAGAAAACAAGAAAATTTAAGTAGAATGAAAATATGTTTGTTTAGCTTATGAATGTAAGATGATTTCCTATAATCATGCAGAGCTGCATGCTGATGTGATTTTTAGCAAAATGGGGTAAAGGTCCACTTTAAGCTTCTTAGCTTTATTTTAGAGAAAAATGAGTGGGCTAGAACATTAGCAATGTTTTGAATCACCACCAGACAACATGCTGTATGTTATTTACCCATTGCTTACTATTTCCTTAAAATAAGCTTTACCTAATTGGAGAAAACTATCACAGTGACAGGGAAATGGATACCATGGCTATTATAAATTAAACACGTACTGAAGGAAATACAGAGGCTATTGCTGACCTTCTCTTTTGATAATGCCGGTTGTCTAGCGGCTATGCAGGTCACTGACCTGAAAGTAGCCTAGTGGGAGTTCTGACCTCAATATGACGTCTTACATTGCAGCTTGGCTCTAGTGCAGGAGAAATAAGGAGAATAAAGAAAACCACAATCACAATAGGTTTTAAGCAAGAAGCTGAACAATAAATGTTCAATCATTATAATTGTGCAGGTCTACCAGCTTTACATCAGCTTATGTAGATGGTATCAGTTTGACTTCAGTTTTCTCAGATCATTTCGAATCCATTGACAGGTACATTTGAGTTGACCTTCTTTTGACCTGCATTTGACCTGCTTCAAGCTAGTTTTGCATGGCCATAGACTTGTATGAAAATCTCGCTTTATGCTAAAAGAATCCAGTAGACACAGGCCCTTAGTTTGGCTGAGGATATGTCTTGAAGATCAGACTTAAGCTGGCCATACACCTTACAATTATTTGCGGATTTTCTGTGGTCAGATGGAAAAGGTTTCTTCCGTCTACACTTAACTGTGTGGATGGGGTAATCTCCACCTGGGCCAATCTGTTGCACTTTTTCCATCTGACCACAGAAAATCTGCAGATAATTGTAAGGTGTATGGGCACCTTTAGAGATTACATGCCTCCTGATTGGTGTGATAGTTGCAGGTGCCTGAACTAATGCTGATAACTTGCAGCTCTATAGTAGTATAGTAACTAGGGATGCACCGATATATCGGCCGCCGAAACATATCGGATGAAAAAAGCATTTTTGGCTAAACGAACAAGAGAAGTTAAAATGCCCCTTGCCTTCACACCGGTGTCAATTAACCAGGGTAGAACATCCTATCTGAACTGAGCTGGCAGGGTTGTCCACACTAGGGTTGGCAGGATGTTTATTTGTCACACAGGCATTAAACTTCACATCGCTAGTAGCCACAATGGCTGTAGCTCCATTAGTAAAGCTCACTACTGCTTCAATAGTAAAGATATTTTGGCTCAGTATGGCTAATTTCAGCTGAAATTAGCCGTACATCGGCTTGCTTCGGCTGGCTTCGGTTCAGCTGAACATGCTTAGCATGTTCGACTGAGCCGAAGTGCCGAAGTGAAGAACACGTTCGACTCAGCCGATCCAACATCTAGATCGGGTGAGCCGAACCTCCGCCAGGCTACTCGCTGCCGTTCGGCCTATTCTCATAGGGGCCAAACGGCAGTGAGTGAATAGCCGAATGCCACTGAGCGGCATTGGTTGTACCGAGCAGAATAGAAAATCAGTGAAAAAAGTTGGGGGGAAAAGTAGAAAAAAAATGTTTAAAAATGTAAATAAATGATAAATTAAAAATATAAGAATATAAAAAAAGAAAAAAAAACAATTGGGCGGAGCTAAGTGACAGCTAGCTCGGCACAACTGTTTCCTATTGGCCGGGACCTGCTAGAGGCTTCTAGCAGGTCCCGGCCACTAAAGAACAACTGGGCGGAGCTGGCAAATGCTACTAAAAAAAGTAACATCAATCACTGTCACCATGTAGCCAGGCTGGGAGGAGGTGCTACAGTATTCCCCAAAAAGGATTTGCCATGCTGCTGGAGGCCTTCCATAGGGGTAAAGATGTGTGAGTGGAGAGCTTGGTTTTTATTATTGTGCCTACATTCAATGCCTATAATGTTTGCCTACATATTGTCAAGATTGCCTTTTTTGTTGCCCACATAATGTAAAGATTGTCCTTTAATGTTTTTGTATGGTCACTATTGTCAGTTTGTTGGCCAATTTTTGTCATGGTTGCCCATTTGTATCTCACCTATTGTTATGATGATCCATTAGTTGCTTGTGTACTGTCATTATTGCTGTCCTCTTCTTGCCCTGTCCATTCCCTGTCCCCAATCTTAGCTCACCAATTTGAAATTGTCCCCAGGTACTTGGAACACTTGTAACAAAACACGGAGCATGTGCCACCTCCTAGTGCAGTCCATTCGAACGTCCATTCGGGCATTCGAACGCGGAAGGTCTTGCACTGAGGAAGGGGTTGTTATCCTGAAACGCGTAAGTATGGCCCCCTACGTTGGGGTATACCTACCACTATGCAGTGTTCTTGGACCACCGTACTCTATTATTGATATGCCTGGTTTCCTTTAGGAATAGTGAGTAGAACCTTTTTACTCTTATTTCATCATTTAGTTAACCACCTCCTATCCATTCCTGAATGGCTGGACAGAAGCCTTATAGGGGCGGGAGGGCGCCTTTAGATGTCCTTCACCTCCCCCCACTTGTGCACAGCGCCCACACAAGTGGGGAAACTGTCAGAAATTTAAACAGCCAGTGATGGCTGTTTACATTCAAGCGATCAGGCTTCTCTAGAGAGGCCCGATCACATATATTAGGTGTACCCTGCCGTCGCCGGTCCCGAGATCTGCTGTGCCAAGTGGGGCTGGGACCGGCACAGCGACTCTGTCACAGGAGATCAAAGGGAGATCAGTACACAATCTCCCTTTGATCTCCTCTCTGGTCCCCGAATACAGGAAGTGATGTGAATTACATCACTTCCGCATTCAGTGTCACTCTCTGCCTACAGATGCTGGTGAGAAGCTGCTGAAGCAGATCTCTGCTTCATCAGCTTCTCTGGGGGTCCCTATGTGACATTAGGGTCTTAAAGACCCCTGTTGTCTCCATAAAGAGGACTTGTAATGTGAATTGGCTATCACATAGGGGTTTCTTATCACTCTATGTCAGGGGTAGTCAACCTTGGCTCTCCAGCTGTGCTGAAACTACAAATCCCATAAGGCATTGCAAGCCACAGACATGACTCCCTGAGGCAGAATCATGATGGGATTTGAAGTTTCAGCACAGCTGGAGAGCCAAGGTTGCATACCCCTGCCCTATGTGATAGCAATAAAGTTATGTGTGGAAAAAAAAGTTTACAAAAATTAAAGAAGCATAAAAAAATTAGTCACAAATAAAATAAAAAAGTAAAATAACACAAACATTTTTTTAAAGTCCCCCGCCCCCTACATACACACGCAAACATGCATCCGGTGCGCCTACATGCGAAAACGATGATTCCGCCTATTGTGCCGCACATGTTACATATCGCCACGAACGTCGCAGTGAGAGCAATGATTTTAGGGCCATTAATCACTGTAAGCACTAAACTGATGAGCGGTAAAAACTTTTAAAGCGTTGCCTATGGCCAATTTTGGGTGTGGTTGTTTTCTGCGATTTAGCAGGCGCGCACAATTTTAAGGCTTGGCAAAATTGGGGTGATAATAAATGTTTTATAACATTTCATAGGGAAACAGGTTTTTTTTCAAAATTTAGGGTACTTGTTTATATAGTAAAAAATCAAAACCACAGTGGTGATTAAATACCACCAAACAAAAGCTCTATCTGTCCCCCAAAAATGGTATAAAATTAATTTCAGTACAGTGTTGCATGACGGAATAAACGTCAGTCAAAGTACTGCAGCGCTGAATACTGAAAAATGGCCAGGAAGGGGGGTTTAACACCCTGGTCTTTAAGTGGTTAATAAACATACTGCACTAGGAGGTGGTGCCTGCTCTGTGTTTTGTTGCATGTCGTCAAGGATCCAGTGATTCCTGGTTGAGAGGACAGCCCCGTAGTTCCTGTGAGCACCAGTCCCCTGGTTGGTGCCAGCTTGAATCTTGCCTATTTTCCTGGATACATGACCATAACATTTAATTAAAATTAATATAAATGAATATTTATTAATTAGCTTTGACTTGATTAACACTTAATCTCCTAAATCTTAACTTTAACCAAAAAAAGACTGCAAGATCATTTTGTAAGATTTTGCATCGTGGAAAGCAAAAATGTTCCTCCATGTAACAAGCTGTAGAGGCGTGAGTGCTAATGCAATTGCATTAAATGGTGTAAATATATGTCATATTGCTCACAAATATGTTTTGTACAGTTCACCTTACTGTACAATGCAGCTGTTCTATGGAAGTAAACCTATTCTGGATTGCAGTGTCTATACACCAGTTTATAGACTTGACATTTTTTTATGCTGTGACTATGGTTAGAAAAGAGTAGGCACTTAGACATTGTCCTTACACAACTAGGCAAAGCTGTATTTAGCAGTAAACTCCAAGGCTAGCCGAATGATGTCAGTGGTCTTGTAGAGCAGAAGGCAAAAGTGTAAGCATTATGCAGAGGCAAGGGTGATTTACTGCATCTCTGAAGCTCTCCATCCTCTCTGTGTGCTGCTTCACTGCATGCACTGGCTGCTCCTACCTCCTCCCCCTCTTGTTTCTCTTTCACTGACTGGGATCAGCAGTCTTCAATGAAGAAAGCCCGGTAAAGATGCTTGCAAGAGCTACATGGAGACAATCAAAGCACTGTAAAACAGCATGTTTTAAACTAGAGATGCAGCAAGGTGATTGAATATTGGCCATTGTCAAATTGGCATTTCTCAGCAGTCATATTGGCTGGATTCAAGAGTAGAATCAATGGTCTTTCTGAGTGATTCATTCTCAAACTGCAGACCTAGGATGATACCGTGCTGCATTCTGATGTAGAAGAAATCCTATATTTGTTTTAGCGTGCAGAAGCAGAAGGATGTTGCTTGAGTGAAGGAAAGGGAGAAAGAAGATAGCACACCTGCATGCATGGACGTGTTTGGCTTTGCTAAGATTGCTAAGCTATCCAGGTAAGTTTACCACTTTCGCATTGTATAGCTCGGGAGCATGTGTGACCAGTGCTCCTGTACCTCCTTAAAGTGCAGGAGGGGGAGGGGGCAAAAAGGAGGAAATTATCTGCAGTCACATTACTGCTGCTACAACAGCCAAGGTCTTTGAATATAATTGATGGAAACTGTCACCTGTCTAGTGAACATATGCTTGTGTGACCTCATATTTTCATTCATATGACTTTTGCAATGCATTTGTGAATTGTACAGATTAGACGCTAGTGTATGATGATGGAATCTTAGTTACATTAACAGATCTAATTCCATCATGAGTGCACATCTTTACTGTGCCATTGCTAAATGTGTGTAAATGTGCAGTAATGTCCAGAGATCAAAACTATACCATACTACCACTGGTTGCTATCTGCTATTAATGTGCTGTGCAATATGAGTATAGATATATACACGCTTCTTAAGAAAAGCATATCTATCTATCTATCTATCTATCTATCTATCTATCTATCTATCTATCTATCTATCTATCTATCTATCATTTATCTCATATTTACAAAGCATAGCAACAATATTTTTAGCAATTATTCTAATTCAGAGGAATAACATTGCAAAATACTTGGTCAGGCCTTGATCAATGAGATGCATTATCTATGTCTAAAGTCTAAAGGTTAGTCGACAGCTGTGAACACATTTTTAATTTATGTTGCAATAAGAGTCTATTGTAGATCCTTTTTATATGCCAGCCACATGCCGATATATAGTGGCACGTCTTGAAAAAAGTCAATTAATAAGATGAGCACAGGCTTGCCTATGTGTCTGGCCTATTTCTTTTGTTTATCTCAGTCATTTAATAACATAATTAGAGATAATTGCAAAAAAAGTCACCTTAAGATCCATATTTTTAGGTGTTCTAAACTGAATTTTTAATGATGATAGGAATTTATTTTCGAAGTCTAAAAATCTGAGAAGTTTTCTACTCAGCCTTTGCGTAGGAAGAGGGGCAAGAAATATTGTCTTAGTTTTTCAACATGTTTTTTTCATTCTCCATTATATAATTGCTAACCTTGCTTCCCCCTCAATTCAGTAAATGCCATACTTTTCAAAAACTGCTTACAGAGAAAAAGATTGTCATATAATGTACTATATATAGATAGATACAGTATATACTTTCAAGTTATATAAGGGTATTGTAAATACAAATTTTATATGTCTATAGATATACCAGTATATGTATACAGAAATATGATTATTATAAGAGCTGGTTATGTATGGATTGCACAGTTGGACAATGGTTTTCTTGTCCAACTGTGTAAAAACAGGGCCCATCTTTAGAAATAAATAGCAATCTACCATTAACTCTACATACTCTGTCATTGTAAAGCTTGCATGTGACAGGAGCAGCTTTATTGCTCTAATTGCAGCTTTCACACTCTGACCCCCAGGCTACATACTATGACCATGATAGTCACACTGCATCAAAACACGTTAAGTTTCATTAGCTTAGAATTAGAACTGGGCCAAAGGGTAGGAAAGTGGCAGCTACTGGTGAACTCCATTGTGACAGTGTCCTTTTGATTCTTCAAAATATATATTTTTGGGCTGTATAATTTCAAATGACCTATGTAACTATGAACTATAATACAAGGTGCATGTGACCATGAAGGTCTTATGCATCATGTTATATTGCTAGTAATTACTATCATGTTCGTCAAGAACACAATGAACAATCTATATACGTGAGAATCCACTGTTTGGATTTAGGATTTTTTTATATTTATGACAACAAGTGAATTAAGATGGACCTCTACAAGCGTAACAAGTAGTCAGTGTGAACTAGGCTTAGTTATATGTTCTATCAGACACTGTTTAAAAAAAATATAACTTGGGATGTTCGCTGTTTGCTCAGCAGACCTTTGGAAGGGTTTCTTCCTTTAACAGGTACAAGGTTTCCTCGCAGCAGAGTGCTGCATTTAAGGATTTCATGTGCAGTGCCACCTCTTGACAAAAGCTGGTAATGTGGTATGACAATAAAGTACAAAGGTTCTCTGTGGATTTAACTGGTTAGACTTAAGTCCCCATTAACACCAGGGTGCTTGTAGCTCATATATTTCAGCACGGGAAAGCTCCACACAAGCCTGTGAAGTATACACTTCTTTTTAGGGAGATCAGCACGATGTGACAATTTTTTCTATTCCTAATCATGCTGACCTGCCCAAAAAAGAAGCTTGAGTATCTTTTTTCAACGACCGGCTTTGTTCTCAGTGTGACGCTATGCTGACACATGAATGGGGACTATAGAAATCAATAGGATTTCTTGTGTGGAGCTTTTCCGTGCTGCAAATGCCCTTATGTGAACAGTGTGAAGGAAGTCCTTCAAAGAACAGCAACAGCTTTGATGCACTGTTGTAGGCTGGAGAATGATGATGGGGTTATTAAGCAAAAATGTACAGGTACATTTTAAATAGGGCCACTAATATGTCCTTCAAAAGGCCAGTCTAGCTAAAACTGATACTTTACCAATAGGTGGAGACTTGTGGGATGAGTGAGTCCCTTGACTCTTATAAGTTTAGTATACTCCAAAAGTTAGATTTCCTTGCCAAAGCTT
>NW_017308546.1:35684-85854 GCF_000935625.1 Nanorana parkeri
TGTGTTCCAGCATCTCCTGCTGCATTCTACATACTATAAAAAAATCAAAAAGTGACAGTAGCACTTTCTTATTATAACCAGAGCAGGTCTGTAGACCAAGAATGAACACAAAAACCTTAATCTCAATAGAGCTCACAAGAGATAAAATAACTCTTCAGCATCTACCAAAAGCTTAAAAATAAGTTTTGAGTACTGATCCTTTAATGTTATAAAAAATATTAAGTTTCCCTATTTAAAAAAAAAAAAAAAAGATTTTGTCAGAGATGAGTTTTATAAATACAAAATTAGACCTAGGAATATTTTTGAAGCTGGATCAGACTGAGGGGGTTTTAGACAAAAACTTGTAAAGTATATTTACATTTAACTGTAATTTGCTTGTTATGTTACAAAACCTCACCTGGTTTTCCTGTGACAGTTTGATATTGAAAACGGTAAATTAAGTTTTGTTTTATACTTTTATTATTCAGGAAGTCAAAACATAAACCTCATTCCAAAGAATTAAAAAATTTCCTGAATCATTTACACAAATTACGTTTCATATACAAAAAACACCAAAACGTCCAATGTTCAATGACCATTATTGTTTAGATAGATAAAACTGGCCATATATGTTACAATTTTATAGTTACCTTTTACTTTAGATCTACAAACAACCATGTAGTTTGAGTGTGGTTGAATATGAATTGAATTGAAGTAGACCCTTACAGTACATAGTTGTTGGTGTTTTAAAGGAGAATGTACAATTAAGCTAGACCATGTGTGACCATGTGTAGGTTTATAGTCTTTGAAATTAATGGACTGACCATTTTGTAATCGGGCATACATTTACATACATTTTATTAAATAAAAATACTCATACATATTTATTTCTGCATGTGGAACACTGTTTATTAAATCTTGTGCTCCCCGGATTATAAACCAATCAGACATGAACTTTCATTGTGCTGACTCCTTTATAGGAAGCCATGGTTGACTTCTGAAAATGCTAGATCCCGGGCTGTCATGTTGTTCCCATAGCTTCAGCAGTCCCTGCCACACTGACACTGAGCAAGCATGCATAGGAGTTTTTACTTAATTTTCTTGCTGCATGCTTGTTTCAGGTCAGTGAGTGAAGGTACTGAAGCCACAGAAAGCCATGCAGCTATTATTTTCAAGAGGACAGTGATGGCAGCATCCCCATTTCTCCCTTCACAGGTTTTATTTAATATGATTAATGTTAAAATCTGACTAGGTGCTTTGTCCTAAGGTATTCATAGACACTAGATGGCACTCAGACATGTCTAATGCTATGGCCTGCAAGTGATCTCTTCAATTAGCTCATAAACATGTACGCTGGTATTGCAGGAGTGTGCATGTCTATGCAGTCAGCAGACATTTCCACATGAACAATATCTCCTTTGAACAACGCTCTCAACAATCCAACCCATTCCATTCTTCTTTTCTTTTTTGATCTTTCAGAAATTGGCCAGACCAGATGACAGTTATATGACTTCTAATATACCATTACCTCAGTTCAGTATCAACTGGATAACAGTATTAACATGACTTTTCATTATTAAATCAGCATCAGCACCAATTGTTTTGAATGGCCTGAATATTTGCACAGTGATCTGTCGGATTCAGGAGAATCACACCGTTCTCGAACTCCAGACTAACATATGTCCTGAGTTGTATGATTCTCCGCAGATTGGAACAATGTGCATGCATCTCTATTAAACAATAGCTTTGTACAATCCAATCCATCCAATTCTTCTTATCCATATGCCCCTGGATCTTTCTGAAAGGGATTGGACCACCCCCTTCGTATAGATTCTTTTTGCCAAATTTGTATCCCTAAAAACAAAAACAGCTATGCGCCTGCATGCTCTAACTATATTGTCTTATGTAGGGGCGTCAGTAGACTTTTTTTTGTCACTGCACGGGGATTGTTGCTGAATGGTGCACAATCAGGGGTGGTGGGGGGTGCTGTTGGAGAGTGACGCTTAAGACCAGTTGCCGGGAGATGTGTAAGAGCCCATCTCCCAGCAACCTGGAATGCTCTGACCTGGGAGCTTCAGTGAGGTCACAGGTTGCCAGAAGCTCCCAGCAAGAGTGTCTCAGGTTGCTAAGAGCTGGGTGGAGAGGTGTGTATGGCCCTTACACATCTCCCTGCCTGGCTCTTAGAAACCTGGGATGCTCTGGCTGGAAAGGAGGCAGCAGAGACACTGCAAACATTGTGTAGCAGAGCGGCCATGCCTGCCACCCCCCCCCCCCAAAGGGATGACCTTGGTCTTATGACACTCTATAATTTGTTGTACCCTGTTCTTTATGAGAAAAAACAATATTAAGAAAAAAAGAACTGATAGAGGCAGATGAGAGTCATTTGACATCCTGTATATGCTGTATCTTCAGTATATGCTGTATAAAGCATTAATAGCATAACTTGTGATTATCAAATCAGGATAAATACCAATTAGCTAAATTTTCATTGGCTTGAATATTTGCACTCAGGTATGCCTGATGTCGGAGAATTCACAAACTGGAAATTCAGACAAACGTGTCCTGATTTGTTTGATTCTCTGCACTTAGAGCATGGATATGTTTACACACATAAAAAATAATGCTGATCTGTTAATAGATTTGTTCAATATAATTGCTACCACTGAATGTTCTATAAACATAAAATATCGATCTAATAAATATGAATCTTTGATTTGTATGGGCCATCCTAAAATTCCCAGTGTTCTGCTTTGTATAAGTACATAACTGATTAGACTAATGAATACAAGTTTAGAGTGCACTAATTAAAGCGAAGGTCTGCAGCAGTTTCATAAATCCACAACAACCCATATGATTAGATATAAAAAAAACAGCAGCTTTGCTGATGTCGTTCTGAAATGTGGAGAACAAAAGTGCTTCAATTGCAGGATTTTCCTGATTTCTATGTGGATAATCTTCCTAAAGGATTTAGGTCTGATCACAACATCTATGAAGAAGTGTTTCCAATTCCAGTAGCGCGGTTTGTGCTGTTCTCTATTCACCTACTTTTATAATCAACTTAACCAAATGTTTAATACTTGCCAGAGAAACAATTCTTGATGAAAATGTGATTAATTTCCATAAATAAATGACCAATTTCAAATTCTATATTTTAAGGCAGCTCAAAGAGTCATAATGTTGCACAAACTGCAGTTAATAGCCATCAGATTTTATGAGTAAAGAGCACTTTGCACATTGCTCTTTGAGTTATTAAAAATCAGTGTCATATACCAGTGCAGGGAAAGGATTCATGAAAAAAAATACATTATGGGTTGGTTTACTATATGCAAATAGGTTATTTACTAAAGGGAATTTTTGCTTTGCAATGGAATTTCCTTTATCGTAGTGAATAAGGTAAAGTTCTGCTAACTTCCATTATCCAGTCATGTGCAAGTGAAAATACAGTTTTTTATTTAATATTATATAATTATATTTAATATAAATATTATTGGGTATTCCTTGCAAAGTGAATTTTCAACAAATTCTCTAAGCTGAAAGAAAATTCCCCTCAAAGTGAAAATCAACCGCAATGCATCTGCTTTTTCTCATTGGGGTATTGATCATAATGCTAAAAGTCAACCTGTCATGAAAGATATATGATGGCCTTCTTTTAAAAATTCAGGATGTTTGGCAGTTCTGTTGACACGCACCACTTTGGCACTTCCTTTGTCATTCACCTGGAACAACTGTGCACATCTCCCATTCTGTATTTTTATTCTGGGTAAGGGATTCCAGGTATTGGAGCAAGTAGGTTAGTATGACAGCCAGAGAACAAGTATTTCCAGAAGGAGAGGTCAGAACAGGATTCCTTCAAGCTAAAGTAGTACAAGGCCCTGTCTAATTGGATAGACATTGAATGAATAGTTTAGGTGGGTAAATCTAATGAATATTGTTCAACAATTGTACACTCAGATTGTATTGTGTATGATGAAATGTAAGTTTACAGCATATCAGCCATTCATGGAGCAGTACACAGTGCTGGTTAAATTAGATGATAGGAATAGCAGCAATACATTTTGCAAAGTCATTTTGAGTCCTAACAATTTCCTGATGGTCAGGAGTTGTCTCCGGTGATTGGTGTTCATAAATCTTCACAATTCTGTAAGATTATTTCTTTGAAGAATTGACTGGACTGTTTGACCTTCTTCAGAGTAACACGGCTAGTGAACTCAGTCAAGACTGGCACTGGCAAACTAGCCATAACGCAACGCATTAAACTAACTGTAGTGGGTGGAGAGCGGAGACCCTTTTCTGTTCTTTTCCTTCAACTTTAAAGGCTTATTTTAAAGTAAACCTTATTGAGAGTAAGCCCCAACCCTCCTCATACTAAACCTCACCTATGTCATTTAGCTGGCAAATGCCTACTAATGTTTTGGCATTTAACAGTTTAATGACAAGTAGTAGGAGGACACCAGGATGGAATTGTATTTAATGTCAAGCCAAAACCTTTTTTTTCTTGTTTTGTATAGAGTTTGGAAAAATTAGAACTCCAATCAGCTTTTTTTCTGCCATACAAGGCTCCATTAGGTTTACCCTCATACCCTGTCCTGCTGGCAACACTTTCGCCAAATAAAGTATTAAATAATCGGCTACAGGAACACAGACATAAATAAAAGTCTGCCGGGCATTCTAGCCTTCCATTTCTCTACTAAAATAATATTTGTATTTATGTTCTTGTTTCTGTTTGGGAGCTATCCTCACTTCCTGTCAGGTAAAACATTGGCAGCAGGACAGGAAGTGAGGGTAGAGCTCTCTACCAGGACCCCATACAACAATGAAAACCCGACAGATGGTTTCTAACCCATCCCCACTCTGTCCACAAGTAAGAAAAGAGTTTTGGCAAAGCATACACTTTAATCTGTACTTGGGTAGAAGTTGAGACTCCATGTACAGAAAGAGACTAACAGGGTTATTCACTAAAGGGTGAAGAGTTTGGAGAAGGCAGGAGAAGTGAACAATCTAGGTTAAAATAGATGATTTGGAAAAATTCTCCAATTCAGCTCACTTTCCAGTTCAGTTATGTTGTCCTAGGGCAGGGGTGCCCATTAGGTAGATCGCGATCTATCATTAGATCGCAAGGCGAACACTGGTAGATCGCGATCGGCTCACTAACCTGTGTCCTGTCCTCCAGTGGTGCTCGTGCAGCTGAATGTGTCAGACGCCGCAGACGGGAAGGAGAGAGGAGACTTGGGAAGCTGCTGCAGTGGAGGCAAGATAAGAGAGACAGGAGAGAGACAGCAGAGAGAGAGAGAGAGAGAGAGAGAGAGAGAGAGAGAGAGAGAGAGAGAGAGAGAGGAGAGAAGAGATACAGCAGAGAGAGAGAGAGAGAGAGGAGAAAGACAGCAGAGAAAATGAGAGAAGAGACAGCAGATAGAAACAGGAGAGAGAGAGATGAGAGAGCGAAGAGAGGGCCGGTTCACACCACAAAGTCTGCTTTCAAGAGTGTTCAGCCTCTAGAACGCATTTGAACACAAGCCGGCCGGCTCCCTGCGTTCAGGGGCGGGAGGTGGTGTGGCGGTGCATTGAAGTCAATGGTACCACAGTCACGTCCCCCGCCCTCAGTCTGATCGCCCGCACCCGGAACGCAGGCACATCAATGCCTGCGTTCTGGTCCAGCGCGATCTGCAAAAATGCACCATTTTTGCAGATCGCACTGGACCGGAATGCAGGCACTAATATGCCTGCATTCCTGGTGCGGTGATTGCACTGGGGGAGTGGCTGCAGTGCCATTGACTTCAATGCACTGCCACGCCCCCTCCCACCGACATACATCAAGTACATGTGTGTCGAACAGCCGTAAAAAATCTGCCGTCCGCACTTGCAATGGGGGGACGGCATGTTGTTAAAGGAGCTAGTTCTGCTGCAACAAGCTCACATAAGCAACATGAGATTTTTGCCAGTGAAAGGATGATGCTTCGGTGTTCAAATGTGACCTCTAAGATAAGCAAAGTTTGTCTAAGTACATGTGTAAGGCATGTGTATTCTTGCTTGAATCTTGGTGTAATTTATGTATTTCTTCCAGATCTGTGCACTAATCCATTGTGATACTTTGGGGTTGATTTACTAACCTTATAAACACACCACGAACATGTATACACCTCTGTAGTGTGTTCCCTCCCAGCATGATCTATTGGTGGAATCTAGACACCTTTGTAGTGTGTACACACCCAGCAGGTGTGTTGTGCAAAGCCCTGCCCTGAATTACAAGGTGATGTTGTGTAAATTAGCTCTACATTGTGTTGCTTGTGTTGATGAATGCAGGAATGTAAATGCATGAGCTAACCATTTTTGTCTAAACTGTGAAGCAGCATTATATATGCATCATGTGCATGATTTTTCCATATATGGCATTAGTGGAAATATGCTTATAGAGACTTTTTGGTTGATAAATACGCTTTGCTGTGTAAAAATCACACGCACCTGGTGCGTGCGTGTGTTTAGGTTAGTAAATCACCCCCTTTGCTTCTGTGCGGGAGCTTCCTGTAATAAAGACCTGCCAGTGTTGCTCTCCATGTGCAACGTGACTGGTCTTGAATCTGTCGCCTCTGTAGTTTTCTGCAGACAGCCTATAGTGGGTGAGGCCTACTGGATCCCTCCCACAGCTCTGTGTTCTGTATAATCTAGGTGCAGCACACACACTGCTAATGTCATTGCTACCTTTACATTGGTAATAACTGGGCTTGCAGAAGCATTTGGTTCTTACAAAGTGGATTTATATCTTTTGTGAGTATTGCAAAATATATTTTAATGAAGGATGTTGTGCCCATGGTTCAGCTTTAACCATATGATATCCAGCTATGCCTTAACTTTTTGATGAAAGGTCTGGGGAGCCTTCAGCTAAAATCAAATGCAAACATTTACATATTGTCTTTGGAATAGTTAAAATTTACTGGGAATAATGGCTGATGAAAGGTTTTGAAAGGAAAAGTACCTGTGTCTTCTAGGAAACCATATACAGTATATTAACCATAAATTACCTGGAGGGAACATGCACTATGTTATATATTCCTAAGAACATTATTGACAGATTTTAGTTATGTAAGCATCTGTCTTTACCGAGTGGATCTATCATTAAAATTCACATTGCACAATACAATGATTCACGTGCATTAAAAATCACATTATTATTTGAGTAAAAAAAAAATCTATTTTTTGACTTGCATTAAAAAAAGCTGGTCTATACTTGAACTCTCTTGTAACCTAAAGACTAGGCAGCCTTGATCACTCACACAGAGTCACAGTGTTTGTTTAGAAGAGGATTTTTTTTACTTTTAGAGACTAAGCAAAGTCTATTAAGACGTATGCTGCCTAGTAGACTTACAACTAGATGAGATGGTCAGTAAGGCACATTTAAGGTAATGTTTGCCACATACATACATACATGCATATAAAATTAGAACTATAAATACAGCTAAGGTTTTAATGCATATATCATTTACATTTACAAACATATCATGGCAAACAGTAGTATGAAATGATAGGACTACATTTTTATCAAAGCTGCTTATTCATGGAAAACTATTTGATAGATATATCTAGATATATCTAGATATATCAGACCCCCTTCACTTTTTCAGTTTGATTATGTTGCATCCTGATACTACAGTTGTTGTTTAAATTCTTTTTTTTATTTTCTTATTAATTTACACTCAGTACCCCATAATGACAAAGTGAAAACAGAATTTTAGAAATGTCTGTGAATTTATTAAAAAGAAAAAACTGAAATATCACATGTAGTTAAGTATTCAGACCCTTTACTCAGTACTTTGTTGAAGCACCTTTGGCAGCAATTACAGCTCGAGTCTTTTGTGTATGACGTGACAAGCTTTGCACACCTGGATTGGGGGATTTTCAGCCATTCTTCTCTACAAATCCTGTCAAGCTCAGTCTGGTTGGATGGGGGCCATTGGTGGACAGCCATTTTCAGGTCCCTCCAGATGTTCAATAGGGTTCAAGTCAGGTCTCTGGCTGGGCCACTCTAAGACATTCACAGAGTTGTCCCTAAGCAACTGCTGTGTTGTCTTAGCTGTGTGCTTAGGATCGCTGTGGAACAGGTTTTTATTGCAGATATCTCTGTACTTTGCTCTATTCAGCTTTCCCTCAACCCTGACCAGTCTCTGAGTCCCTGCTTATGAAGAACACCCCCACAGCATGACGCTGCCACTACCATGCTTTACTGTTGGGAGGGTATTGGGCAGGTGATGAGATGTGCCTGGTTTTCTCCAGACATAATGTTTAGAAATGAGGCCAAACAGTTCAATCTTGGTTTCATCAGACCAGAGAATCTTGTTACTCACAGTCTAAGAGTCCTTCAGGTGCTTTTTTGCAAACGCCAAGCGGGCTTTCATGTGTTTTGGACTGAGAAGAGGCTTCCATCTAGCCACTCTGCCATAAAGGCCAGATTGGTGGAGGGCTGTAGTGATGGTTGTCCTTCTGAAACTTTGTCCCATCTCCACAGAGGATCTCCGGAGCTCAGTCATCAGGTTCTTTGTCACCTCTCTTACTAAGGCCGTTCTCTCCCGATTGCTCAGTTTGGCCAGGCGGACAGTTCTTGGAAAAGCCAAACTTCTTGCATTTGAGAATTATGGAGGCCACTTTGTTCTTCGGAAATTTTAGTGTAGCAGAAAGTTTTTTTTGTAGCCTTCCCCAGATCTGTGCCTTGCAATAATCATGTGTCTAACTTCTGCAGGCAGTTCCATTGACCTCAAGACTTTTGATACAGTATGCATTGTGGGGCCTTCTATAGAGAGATGTGTGCCATTGCAAATGATGTCCAATCTATTTTATTTACCACAGGTAGACTCCAATCAAGGTGTAGAAACATCTCAGCAATGAGCAAGAGAAATGGGAGGCACCTGAGCTAAATTTCAAGTGTTTTTGCAAATGGTCCGAATACTTATGCCAATGTGATATTTCAGTTTTTTCTTTTAAATAAATTCAGACATTTCTAAAAATCTGTTTTCACTTTGTCATTATGGGGTACTGTAGTATTAGGCTGCAACAACTTAACATTTTTTAAAATCTGAAACTACTGAAGACTACATAGAATGGGTGAGAGGGGTGCATGGGGCCCATACAACACCACTTGACTTGCCTGATTAAAGGGGAATTATGGGATGAGTGAAATACACTCATCCCAATAGAGCTGATGCGTGACACTGCAGTTGATTGAGAACTGAGCAACCTTCTCCCTGCAGAAAGCACTGACTGTAGGGACAGATGGGGAGGGGACAGGAACAGCTGGCTTTGGCTCTAGAGAGTCAGGCCCAGCTGTCAATCAGGTAGTAGGGTGGATCTGTCATGATGTCTTACCCTTCCTCCTCCAGCCAGCTGTGCATGGCTTGTTTTGCAGTATGTTTGGCACTGTTGTTCCTCTTTAGTGCCCTCTTATGCCCAAACCTTTAAACATCATCATTCTGCAACTAGTGACAAAAATCCTGACAAATTCCTGTCTTAGTATGATGCAGCAAACACCAGTGTAGTAATTGATCCACTGCACTCCAGAATAGAATCCCATAGAACAAGTGGGTGCAAGTATGACCTGTGGATGGCACCATGCAAATCACAGGAATATTGAAAAAGTGATGCTGAATATCCTTTTTGATTAAGATGCTAGGCAAACATAGTGACACTATGCAATAAGCAACATTTCAGAACTGAACATGGTCCCTTCATCAGGCAAAAACACTGACACCACAAGTTAATAGTGAAACAATGATATACAATCAATCAATTGAGAGTGGAACCACCCCCCTGATGTCACTATGACATCATATTCCCACCTAAAACTAATTAGAATCATTAACAGCCAAAACATAATTGACAACAATACAGCAGTATATATGATCTGTCAAAGTCTAGTGAGTTCACTCACCACTGTAGATATAGTTAATGTAACATTAGAAGCAAAATGAAGACTACAAGTGAGAGGCAGCTCATGCCTGCAGCTGTGAAGCCTCCTGGTTACCAAGACAATGTTTCCTGAGCTGCCTCTCACTTGCAGTCTTTATTTTGCTTCTAATGTTACATTAACTATTTCTACAGTGGTGAACTTGCTACATGTTGAGTTTTGGGTCACAGTAAATGTCCTCCTGTGACACGAAAGAGACAAAAAAGGTTTCTCTTTGAACTATGTCTGAGGGAAATTGTTTTCTCGAATAGAAAATTTTTTGTGCATTTCAAGATACTTAATTCTAATAAGAAACACATTTTCCACACAAGATTCACCCAACTGTCATCTGGGACTCATTTTTAAACTGGATGGAATTAGTAAAATGTGTGAATCCTGGGAAAAAGTAGTGTGAATTTGATAACATAGATGTATATCTGCTTTTACTTGTGTTAACATTTGCATTCCTTCTAAATGCTAAAATGTGGTTTGCTATGATGGTTGTATTAAGGTGGTGGTGCGCTAGCTAAATACTTCTACTACTGCATCTAAATTATGTCAATAATGATGGATGAAGGCTCATTGGTTCAATACTTTTCAAAAGGTGCTGAAACTCTGCTTCTGTTTCCTTGTGAGCCTAATCTCCTGTGCACAGGGTTTTTTGTATCTTTGTGACTGAGATCATTCTGGTCAAAGGGTTTTTAAACATTTTTTTTCATTCTGCTAAGGAGCAGCTGCTCCATGACCTTAAGTGGCAGAGGAAGACATATGTGCATATTTATATAACTCTAGTCCATGATGATACACCAACATATTTCTAATATGTTGAATGTGGCAATTATCAGAAAATGTTCAAGCTGGTGAATCTGCAGTAAATGTTTATTGTACACCGGAAACATTTTTGGGTGACTGTTCAGTGAATGCGTGGTGAATGTTTATAAATAGCACCTAGTGTAAAAAGCTCTAATTTGGCACACAGTCTGATTGCCTGTCCTTAGAAATGAAGGTCAGTTCTGAAATCTTTGAGCATCTCTAATGTTTATTACCATGCAATATTTTCATCCTTTGCATAGAAATGTCACATTGGTTAGTTCACAAAAAAATTACTTTGCATTGCCAATAAAAATAAAGCATGCAGTATTTTATTTTATTTCACAACAATACCGTACAGAGCTATACAGGTTACACATACAGTGTCATTCAATGCAATACAGAACCAAATTGTGCCTCTCATCTTTCATTGCCAATGACAGTAGGCAGCAATGCAGAAGTTGTGTGTACCTAGTGAATGATTCGAGTACATGTATCTGAACAGTTCCTATTGTCATTTATCACCTTTTGTAGGGCATAATCTGGTTCACCAGGGCTATCCATTGGGCAAAAGTAGGAGGCAAGGATCTCATACATTCAAGCACTATTATTTTCTGGGCTAGGAACACAGGTTTCTTATTAAAGGGTCCAAGTGTCCACAACCTTGTCTAGGACACAAAACAAGCCTATCAGGGGAGGTAATCGGTAATGGTATAGCTACCAAGTAGACTTGCATGCAGTATTTTAAACTAGTTACCATAAAACTATATATAAAAATATCAGAGATTATTGCACATGTTTTGTTCCTAAAAATACTATTAGCTTAGCCTGCATTAATAGTTAATTTCTGAGGTATCTATTGAGTAGAACTGGAAAGGGAGACATTTGAAGGGGTAATAAAATACAGCTTGGTTAGAAATAAAGGACTTGCTAGCTGTAATGAATGCATGTAAAATGACTCATGTCCCTTTGTGCATACGTGTTTTAGTAAAAGTGCTTTCTAGATGCTCTGATCACCAACTAGAGCATCGATAGGGGTCGATATGGGGGTCAACTCTTGGTTCCTTTATTGTGACCGTGTGTCTCATAGTTTCGACAAGGGCCACCAATGGCTATTACTTGAGGTTTTTTAAAGTGGAACTACAGTCTTTTTAATGATTTAAGCATATAAGAGATTAACATAAAGCTAAACTCCAGGCAAACCGCTAAATACATAGTTGATAAAACATATATAGGAGTTTTTTACCTGCCAAATGATTTGTATTTCTGGTGGCTCAGTCCTTTGATTTACACAGCACTACCAGAGAGCATAACAAGGTTAGTGACCTCACTTTTTTTCTACTGAACTTAAAGTGACACTAAACTCAGGATTTAAATCCTAAAAATGCATTCAAGTGCCTTAACTACTAAAAAATGTATCTTATTTGTCTATCATTTAGCGATAAATCTTCAAATCATCTCTAGATTCATGCTGACACTGTCCTTCCTTCTAGAGGGTGGCTATTTTTGTTCCCTATAGTCCCTAGTTAATGCTCCAAGCTCGCTGCTGTGATGGACTACAATCTCAATACAAATTAGTAAACTATAAAGTAAACTATGAGATTGTAGTCCATCACGGGGAGTGATCTTGGAGTGGCTACTTTACAACACACACAGGAACTACGGAGAACAAAAGTAGCCACCCTCCAGAAGGAAGGACAGTGTCAGCACCAATTCAGAGATGATTTGAGGATCTACAGCTAAATGATGCACAAATAACCTACATTGTTTTTAGTAGTTAAGACACTTAAATTCATTTTTAAGATTTAACTCCTGAGTTTAGTATCACTTTAAGCAACACAGCTAGTTCACTTCCCTGTCTCCTGCCTGTGATAGGACAGTGAAGGAGTTTATGGAGATTGTAGAGTTCATCCCTCTATTGACTCTGTTCTCTTCTCCTGTCAGCATTTTGGGTTTGAGGCTGAGTTGGAATAATGGACTGAATTCATATGTTGTTTTATTGCTATACACTATTTTTTTAACAATGGTAATAAAATAAAATGTTTTACCATTCTTGTCAGCAGCCTGCTGTTTAGGGCATTACAAATTCAGGTGCTAACATATTGCATTTAAAAAAAATTTAATTAGTAATTATTATATTATTTAATAATTTTTTTAATCATTTTGTTATAAAAATGATCTAGCACTTTCCTTTTTTTTTATTTCACAAGCTTTTATTTCTCTTTTTCCTCCACAATTACATGCAGACCAAGCTGCCCCCCAAAAGTGACAACGACAGGGGTTTAAACAATCTATGAATAATAGATTTAAATCATGTGGATAAAAAGTAAGCACCCCCCGCCTGCAGCTTGTCTGCATTTAAAAGTGAAAAAAGAATATAAATGCATGCAAATTAAATAAAAACAGCAATTCGTGTACTGAATACTATCCCCACATACATTAATCAGACTATATGTTTCACAAACGTTGTCCTGTGTGTGTTAGCCTAGGTGCACACTGGTGTTGCTGCATAGTTTTCCTCTTTTTGGTGCATTTTCACAGTGTCTTTATGCGTGTTTTTTGTATGCTTCATGCATTTTTCTTTTGGCCAATGACAAGCAATATCGGGTGTCTTCTTCCTTGAAGGAGACTTTAAGCCCCTATTCACACCTTTGTGGTGTCACATTGCAGTGGTGCAACAGAGTGCATCGTGGTGTGCTGCAGTAGGGTAGCCCATTCATTGCACATGTGAGGGCCAGGTCTGTGGAGTGCCATTAAGAAATAATGGCACTGCAGCACACCTAACATTGCAACATGCATTGTGGGATCATGTGCATAATCCCATGAGCTCTTGCATTGCAAAACACAAAAATGATCCAAAAATATGTGTTATTCGTTTCACTCCCGTGATAGACTACAATCTCAATACAAATTAGTAAACTAAACGTGACATTGTAGTCTATTATGGGAGTGAGCTTGGAGAGGGGGCTACTTTACAACACACACAGGGACCATAGGGAACAAAAGTAGCCACCCTCCAGAAGGGAGGACAGTGTCAGCATTAATTCAGAGATGATTTGAGGATCTACAGCCAAAAAAGATACATTTTGTTAATAGTTAAGGTACATGAATTAATTTTTAAGAGTTAACTCTTGAGTTTAGTGTCATTTTAAGTAAATGTGATGCCCATTGTCGTACAGTGCAGTGCGATGGCAAATGCAGCACAAATCACACTAGTGTGAACAGAACTTTATTGTTTTAAAACCATGTTTTTGGGTATAGTTCGATATTATCTAAATACTGTACATTGTTGCAGATTTTGATGCTCTTATATCCCTGCTCTCTTTGCAATAATGATTGTGTTGGTATTAGGATGTGCTTTACGTGCACAATACTACATGTTACACCATAAGGCAAAAAATGGAAGCTGCCTAAGAAACCAAGGGTAAGTCATGTAACCCTTGTGGCAATGCCGTTAATCATGGTGATGAGATAAATTGTTAATCCTCCACTCCTCCCTTTAAGAAATGGAAATCAGGGATTTCAGAAAGAAAATTCATTGCTTTTGAGTCTTTCAAGATGGGTTTAAATAAATACATAACAACAGATATCCTAAGCTGAGCACATATGATCAAGCAGTGTAATACATCTAAGCTCTGTCCCTGTACTTTACTAGCATGTGTGACACACAATTGCATCTACAAAGCTCAGTAAATGTACCTAGGACTAAAATCCCTTTCCCAGCACTGAACCACATAGAAAAACACGAAGCATTCATTTAAACTTATTAGCAGCTGCTTATGGGATTTTCTGGCACTAACATGCAATATATATAATTCACAAGGGAAATGTGGCCTCAAGCCTTCTTCTCTTGCACTAAAAAGTAATATATTTTCTGCATAGTGTAGATCAAAATACATATAGAGCCCATGTGAGAACTGTATTTTAATGTATAGCAGTAGTGATATGAACCCTACTGAAATAATGTTTGCAACAAAATGACATCTGCACATTAGCAGCAACTGTCAGAGATGTTTCAGGTCTGAGTTAAAAATATCAGTCGGGAGCGTGGCCTGAACTTTAAAAGAGAGATGACGTAAACAGCCTTTTCTTCTACCAGACGCTGTTTCTCCCCATTATATTGCACACATTATTTTATTGACTGCACATATAATCAGCAAGCCTAGAGCTAGGAGACAAGCACCATAGTAGCTAGAAGTAATTCCTGTGCACATTTAATGCTACACTTACTATACTTTATCATTATGCTCAGCTGGAGGACCATTATATCACATTTTACCGGCAAGTGTTGCTTTATAAAAAATATGGACCTGGGGTTGTCAAAACAAGAGAGTCTGGGGGTAACCAATTCTGAGACATGGAGGGTATCAAAGCAAAAGTAAAAATAAGTAAAAATCTTCTTTTGTTGAATAAGTGCCCTATAGTGATGACTAATTAGGGGGTGATTTACTAACCTAAACACACGCACGCACTAGGTGCGTGTGATTTTTACACAGCAAAACGTATTTATCAACCAAAAAGTCTCTAAAAGCATATTTCCACTAATGCCATATATGGAAAAATCATGCACATGATGCATATATAATGCTGCTTCACAGTTTAGACAAAAATGGTTAGCTCATGCATTTACATTCCTACATTCATCAACGCAAGCAACACACTGTAGAGCTAATTTACACAACATCACCTTGCAATTCATGCAGGGCTTTGCACAACACACCTGCTGGGTGTGTACACACCACAAAGGTGTCTAGATTCCACCAATAGATCATGCTGGGAGGGAACACACTACAGAGGTGTATACATGTTCGTGGCGTGTTTATAAGGTTAGTAAATCAACCCCTTAGTCTCATTCAACAAAAAGTGCTTGTACTTAAAATTTAATAAAACAACCTCTTTTATTAAAAAAACTTCTGCAGGTTTAAAGTGCAGTCACATAAAGGCAAAACAATCCTCCAAACCTTGCTCTGATGTTCAGTTGTAAGGAAAGATTTAGCCCCTGGTGGTATGACAGAAGAGCAGAGGTACTGATAATGCAAGTAATGTCATTCACATTTGACAGATGTATGATGCATGATATGCTGTCTCAAAACTGATATTGGCTGAGATCTAATGACCATACGTTTTAGAGAGACACATAATACTATGAACAGCAATAAATATGGTTGGGTCCTGAGCAAAAAATGTACCTAACATGATTTACATATGTTTCTTAGAAAGCTCCCTTTATATGAAAAAAAAATCCTTTAACTTCAGAATATATTTGTACGTAAATAAAGTACAATAGGGAAGAAATGCAATAATTACATTCAATTTGGCCACTTAGTATTTTGGCAGAGAAGAAACAGGAAAAGCACGGTATAGTCACTGTTTGTGACAATCATCATACCACTCAAAGATGTATTACATTTAACTTCAATGGCTTATTGGAATGTGCTTTGGGTTCAAACCGGACCCAGCCTGTCTGTACCCCTTACTTATTCACGTGGAGGAGGGGAACCAGTATAAGCTAAAAATGGCATGAATTGTTTGTTGTGAAACACCAAAGTTCGAAAAGCTTGCAGACAGTGCATTCTGGGACAAACCCCCAATTATTTATCTCCAGAAGCAGGTAATAAAATAACAAGCTTAGCAAACAAAAGCAGAATGGGTACCTTGTCCTTTCAAGATGTCAGTGGAAATATTTTATCATGCTCCTGCTGGCTAGCTAGGAGGGCTAAACCTATCCAGGTCCATTTTGATAGCATCTATTGACCAGAACAGTCTTAACAACCAAAAGCAAAATGACACAGAATATTAAAGTAAAGATAAAATTCAAGCATTTTAGGTGAAGTAACACGTTGGGAGGGAAAAGGTTAAGAGCAAAAGTAATCAGAAAAGTAGACAAGATAAATGTATATGGTACAACAAGCTAGAACCTGACAATGAGGGCTTACAAAGGATGTAATTAGAGCCTGAAGAAATCCTGGGAATCAGCTAAGTCCACCTTGAAGTTAGCAGAGGCCTAAGGAAAATAAAGATGTGAAAGAAAGAGGCACCTAGGGAGAAGATCAGTCCAGAGTCTAATGAAGTTGGAAAACCAGCAGAGATTTATGTTTTTTTAAGTTGTGTTTGAGAGCAAACTTCTTTAGACATGTCAGCCTTAAAGGAAAAAATGTGAGAGCATAACAATAATAATATTTAAATATTTATAATTAATTATGTATACAGTTCCAGCAGCATATGGGATATTAATTGATATGGTTGAATGTATATTTAATTAAAAACATATGCACACCTCTTGATTAATTTGAAACCCTGTTCTACACTGGCCAAAGCTTGCTGAGGTTTTGTCAACCACTTCTTTCTATATAGCTAAGCCCATACCTCGTATGATGGGTGCAGTTTGAGAATTGCCAGAACCCTATCAAGAAAGGGGCCTTGGATTCCTAACCAAAGATGATCCTTAAATATAAAAACTGTTTTTAATTTTAAAAAAGTGGTTTTAAGTGCCAAATGCAAAAAGGCTTCAATTGAAGCCTAATTGAAGGCTCTCAAGAACCTTGAGCGCTGATTGGAGCACTGGGCAGGAATCCTGTGGATCGTTGGAGACCCAGCCTGCTGCGATCTGTCTAATTATCTAGCGTGCTGCTAGCACAGGGTATTTTGACCTATGCTGCAGTATAAATAAAGTAGAAAAAATGACAAGCATATTTATAACTGTATATACAGCTTGACTGTATTGGCAGCAATAAATATGGAAACTTCCATTTAAAGATGCAACCATTGGGAAAACATATGTTAGGCCAGGGATATATTTGATCAATATAATTTGTAGACATATAAACTTTGATGCCCAAGGGAATACTCCTATGCTAGAATCACCTCTTTTACATGGTGCATTTTTTTTTGCCCCTTACCCAGCTTAGACTATTTTGACAATGTATAAATTATACAAAATAACTGTACTGCTATTGAATCTGATAATGGAACATGTTTTGCTGATAACTATACAAGGAAAAGATACATACTTTGTATGTAAGCATGGGATTACTGTACTTCACCTGATCTCATGATCCTTTAGTTCTGCTTTTCCAAATATTCTTTTAGAAATATGAAAACCTTCACCCAAACCTTTGAGCTTTAATTTTTTGATCATGCTTTATTTAAAGGCTTTAATTCCTAATTCTCTTCTGTGTTTAATTACCCCTAGATAATACAGTTTTTTGCAAAATATATAGGGCATGCAGTTACACATAGAAATGTTTAGAAGGAAAAAAGGATCTAAAGGGGGTAACTGAAAGTGCCACTAAAGCCATAACTGTTTTTTTTTTAAGTTTTGGATAGAGTAGAGAGGTATAAGAACATTTGTCAGGTTTTTATTCCTCTCTGTGTCCCCAGTAGGGAGATTTACCAACATATTTGTCCTTTTGACCATTATCACTGAAAGTGAAAGAATCCCAAATGTGGGTTGTCATCAGAACAGGAATATATGGGATATATTTTGATGGGAACAGTTCTGGTGACCCTGCCCGCTACCAGGGATTTCCCTATCTATGGAGGGAGTTCTCTCTCTTTGGTCTCCCTACCAGACAGGACTGAGTGGTATGGCAGAGCTGTGTAAATCTCAAAATCGAATGGGTAGAAATATAAATCTATTGGCAGGTAAAACATCTCCCTTATACCAGACAACTCAACTCTCCCGGATGATCCGGGAGTCTCCCGCTATAACATAGCGGCTCATGGATGCCCGGGAGAGGCACATTTTTTACCAGATAGGTTTACTCTACTCTATCTAGCAGAGTAAACCTTTCCCTGCTGTCTTGTTTTTTTTTCTTTTGATGTCGGGGCTGTCGACCACCGTCAGAGTAAAAAAAAGACAGAATTGAAATATATAGCTGGATTGCTATTGGCTATTTCAATTTGCAATAGCTAATAGCAGGCTGGCTGTTGCACCCACCCACTGCTGCTGTCAATCAGCAGAGGTGAACCTGAAATTCTCCATCAGGTCCTCCTCTGCTGATCGACAGCAGCAGTGGATGGGTGCAATAGCCAGCCTGCTATTGGCTATTGCAAATTGAAATTGCCAATAGCTATTCATTCCCATGCTGTCTGTTGGTTTGTTTGCTGCTTTTTATTCTGATGGCAGGAGCTGTCAGAATAAAAAAACAAAAACCCCAGCAGATAGCAAGGGAAGCATTAGCTCCCCTGCTATCTTCCATCATTTCAGGGAGGTGCTCTCGCCCCCCCCCTCCACGGATGGTGGTGGAGAGGGCACCTCCCTTAAATGAGAAGGGCACCTCCCGGAAATGATTTTTTTCAGGTTGGGATATCCATTATAGTGTGTATTATTTTATCTGTGTATTTATCTGTTTGCAAGGAGTTCAGCTTTAAAAGCTCTATTAATTTGACACATGCTGGTTTCACTGATGTTAGTACCAAAAAGTCTGCTCAGCCTTGTGCTGGAACTGGTAACATACTAAACCTTTTCTCATGATCCTTTAAAAACCTGCAATCTCAGCAGCTAGGCAGTATTTAGAACGAGCATGGCTTTGCTTTCCCAGTAACATCTGTTTATTTCTAAATACTGGCAGCCATTTTCTGTCACTGCTGGGCACCACTGGTTAACACTAGGCAACAAAATAATTCAGTGAACTGCTAACTCCATCTAGGAATTTTATGTTAAATCCAAAGAGAACACTAAATATATCTAAGTTTGAGTTCTATATACATTATCCAGACTTAGCGGGGTTTTCAGAGGGTTTCATAATTCCAGTCATTCTATGCTGTGCATCCTTTCTCCATTCCTTCTACATCTCTAAACGTAATGTTTCCAGCAGACTGCAATGGGGGTGGGGTGTTTATGGTTACATTGCAGGGAAGCAAGGTTAATATCTTCTTTTGACTTATTTTTCCAGCTTTTATGCATCAGTGCTCATAACTAATAAAACAAATTATCTCACGGACTCAGCGTGGTGTATACTGTAGGTAAATAAACATTCCTATATGATTGTTTAGCGTGCCCTAAACAGGTTTAGTAGAGCAGAACTAAGCGGCATAAACTGTGTGGTCCCCCAGATGTATACAGAATATATTTGTACAGTTTTGTAAACTTATCTTGCAAAGCAACCCTCTCCAGCATTAAAGGGGAAGGACTCTGTGCTCCCCCTCTTCGCTGTTGCTTCTAACTTCTCCAGGTCTTCTTCCAAGTTCTTGTTTTTTCCGGATGTCTTGGTTAGCCGAGCCAGGAAGACATGAATCCTACACATGCACATAGTTGTTACTTCGTCCTGGCACAAAATCATACTGAGATGTACACTGATGAGTCAATGTATGGTTCAGTGTATATTCAGAGAAAAAAAACTGCTGACAGGCCAGGGAAAATTGTTTATGGCAGAAGAGGCATACTGAGTTGTCATGAAAAGCTACTTGTCAATATTTTAAAAAAATCATTTAGTTCCCTTCAGGATGTATCATCACTGTTCAACACTTACAAAGTGACAAACAAGTCAATTGAATCCTAAGATTTAGATCCCTTCACACTTGTGTGTCCCATATGCATCCATTGTGAGACAGACACTTCTCACATTAGGGTGTGCTGTTTTATTGGACTGGCAGTTCAGTTAACCAATGAAAAGCTGTACCTTCCCCATTTTCAGTAATGCAGCAAAGCACATCACAACATACTCGATGTACATTGTAGCGCACTATACTGCAGGTGTGTTGAGAGCTGTTTTATTGTAGGCTAGGGTGCCATTCCACGTTTTTTTATATCCATCATGCTGTCAAACATTGTCTAATGGTACTGACCATGGTAACGTGATCAACAACGCTTTCTGGTCACAAGCTAAGGCTTTGAATTGTAATGTTTCTGGCCAGAATAAAGCACCAGAACCGTGTACTAAGTATTTATCCTCTTGAAATGCCTTTTCAGAGTATTTAAATGCTGATAAATAGATCCTTACAAGACCTCATTAAATTTCATTATGTTGTAAAACTTTCACAATTGATCAGAAAAAGGAACCAAAGATTCATGACGCCTGCACATCCTAACTCAAATACACAAAGCAAAAAGCCACTTGTTTCCAGCTTAAAATAAACCTAAGAGAACAGGAAAAATGGGAGCTGCCACTGCTGACTTTTAAAGGAACAGGCTCTAGGGCAGTCATGCTTATCCTGGCTTCACTACTTCACTTCACTATCAGTGCACTGGAACAGGCATGCAGCCAATTCAAAAAGAAGTCCCACCTTGTACTATTTTTCAAAGCTTAGTTGCCTAACTCCCACAGTATACTTATCCATGCTTTCGTGTGCAGTAAAAACTGAGATACAGACTTTGATAGCTCACTCCTCTTCATTCCTGAGCATGATCTGCAAAGGAGACAGATTCTTGATTGACAGCTTAGCTCAGCAAAGGCACTAGAACTGGGAGGGGGAGCCTTGCTTTGTGTTTGGAAAAGTGCAGAGAAAGTGAGATAAAGGCTGTCAATCAAGGGATTGTCTCCTGTGCAGATTGTGGTTGGGAATGAAGAGGAATGAGCTGTCATTCTGTATCTCAGTTTCTACTCCACGCAGATGTATGAGATACAATGCAATACACACTGTGGGAGTTAAGTGACAGAGCTGTGAAAAATAATAGAAGGTGAGACTTCCTCTTTAAGTCTGCCTACCTGTTCCAGGTCAATGACTCACAAAGTAGTAAAGTAAAGATCAGGATGACAGATTTTAAAACAAACCAGCAATTACAATTTTGTACTTCCACCTGTATTGGTAATATTCATTACCTTGATTTACATTTTTTTTCCAGAAAATAGAATCTTAACATAGTGAGATAACATAGTGATAAAATCAGTTAAATAATTTGTGTTTAAAGTTTGTCTTCAGTAAAAGTAGATAACTAATGTATGAGTAATGTTCCTTTGTGTGGTAAAATTCAGTGGAATTATTTGTATGTCATTGTTATTAATCTGCTTCCTTTTTTGTTTCTGAATATGTATAGCACCAGTGCCCACAGTGCAATAACAATAACCCTTAGAGCCAGTGAAAACTTTCAGTGCCCTAAAAAGTCACTTTATTTAACTCAAGGTCCATCCAGTTTATCCTTCCATTCATTAAATGGTATTTATTATACCACAACCAAAACAGAATTTTCTTAGACAGCATTTTTAGTTCCTTAAAATGAACCTACAGGGAGCTTGTTAAACAGGCAGGAGGATTAGACTGCTGACAACACATGGTATCACCACACAGAACCCAGAGCCTATTCAAAGATTATATTCAACATTATAAAGCTGCATTATAAATCTGTTTTATGATACTAGTATATGTACCCCCCTCCCCATGTGAAATTGCCAAGTCTGCTCACAGATAGCTCAGGGCATTGCATTGTGGATTGATGCAGGAGTCATGCAGGTTCTTCAAATTCTCTACCAGGAAGTGGAGAAAGAGCATATTATTCCCTAACAATGAATATGTCATAATTATTATATGGTGTTAGGTATGATGTTCAGCAAATGAACAGAACAGATGTTCAAGGTGAATGAGATGAACAGACTAGAGCCATATTTGTTATTGCTTTCTGTAGCTTTGGCTTTGACCTGTTTGAGTCTGCTGGTACTTCTCTTATGGAGCCCAGAATACCAGTAAAACCCAAAAGAGATTTTCACCCTTCCTCACTCAAGTGTCTTGTGTATATTTACACTTTAAATATACACAAGAAACTTGACTTTAATATCACTAAAGTGATATTAAAGTCAAAAGGTTTTTAAACTATTTCAAATGCTTATTAAATCACTTACAATGGATGCTGCTCCATGATGTTTAAACATTTTATTTTCCTACAGAATCAGCTGGTCCCCTGAGCATTGGCCATAATATCCTGTTTTAGGATGGCTCATTTTCCTTGCAGGGTCTTATAGACCCACCCTTGTGTGTGCTAGTAAGCTGTGTGTCTTTCTACAAACACACAGGCACAGTGAAGCATGTCATTCCCTGCTCCCGCTCCTCCTTCCTCCCAAGCTAGTAGATGAACAGCTAATGGAGACTGCTCTGTCCCTTGTGATCTTGTACTGTACAAGAAGCTCAGGGAAGCTGAAGTGGAAGCTGAGAAAGTTGGAGGCAGCTGTTTGGAAACAAAATGTTTGTAAGTGCTTGGCCAAAAATGTAAAGATATACTTTGCTGGACAATGTGTATTTCTTTGATTTGGATTCATCATGGAAAAAAAAACGATTGACAGTTTAGAACTACGTGAATGTACATTGTCAGTTTATTAGGAAATGGGCACTTTAAATGTAGAATTTTTCCCTTCAAATCTGGAAAGCAGAACTCTAATGAAGGAGATATATAAGTCTGGATAAATAGTGCATGCAATATTTACTCTAAGTTAACAGCACAGTTTCCTTTTAATAAGAATATTGATGCTACATGTCTATTCTAGTTCCGGATCTTCTAAAGAATGTCTCTGGTTACCCAGCAACAAGATATGGATACAGCTTTCATTTGAGAAAATCATTGCTGCTGGACATGTGCCATAAACAAATTGAAATTCTGCTCAGTAAATTAAGACGTGTTTAATTTGACACACTAATATGTTGTACCTGTCAACTTTGATTTTGCTGAGCATTTTGTTCTCAGATTTTAATATACTGTACCAAATGACCAACAAATTGTACAGAAGTGTCACAATTCCAGAAGTAGCTGCATGATAATCTAATAGGCACAGGATTGACTAACAGTATAGATCAATGATGGCAAACCTATTGCACCGCGTGCCACAGAAGGCACACAGAGGCCCCTTTAGTGGCACGCGGGCCTAGGTACCTGGGGCCGCACAATCCAGGTTCTCTTGTGGTGCTCCGTGTGTGCCTCCAGTGTTCCACGAGTCTCTTAGTGAGATTAAGCTTTTAAAGATGGCTACCGCAAATGGTGATGGCCATCTTTACACCTGATGCCCAGATCCTATTTAATATATTGAACCGCCAATATATCAAATAAAAATCACCTTGTCATATGTGTGTTTTTTAATGTGTGTGTGTTTTTAATGCGTGTGTGATGTGTGTGTTTTAATGAGTTTGTGATGTGTGTTTTTTAATGTGTGTGCTTTTTAATGTGTGTGCTTTTTAATGTGTGTGATATGTGTGTGTTTTAATGAGTGTGTTTTAATGAGTGTGTGCTTTGTGTGTGAAATGTGTGTTTTAAGGAGTGTGTGATGTGTGTGTTTTAAGGAGTGTGTGATATGTGTGTTTTAAGGAGTGTGTGATATGTGTGTGATGTGTGTGTTTTAGTGAGTGTGTGATATGTGTGTTTTAATGAGTGTGTGATGTCTGTGTTTTTCTAATGAGTGTGTGATATGTGTGTGATGTGTGTGTGTTTCATTGCATGCATGATGTGTGTGTTTTATTGAGTGTATAAACCCCAGTGCCAAAACTGCAAAGCAATACCAAACTTATTTTCAATGTTGGCACTTTGAGATAAATACATTGATTTTGCATTGCAGTTTGGGCACTTGGGTTCAAAAACGTTGGCAATTACTGGTATAGATAGATTGACTATGTAATGATATGTCCTTTCTTAGGGCCCAGTCACACAAAATCGAGTGCGTTCCGGTGCGGTTCAAGCCCTGAACACACTGGATCGCAAACATCAAGCCGGGCAGCGTTCTGAGATGGGAGGGGGCGTGTTGGTGCCATTCATGTCAATGGCGCCACAGACATGCCCGCCGCCCACAGTGCTCTGGAATGTGAGGTACAGGAATGCCCTTCTATCCAGTGCAGTGAGAAAAAATAGTGCAACCAGCATTTTTTCTGACCGCACTGCACTGGAACAGAGGGCATTCCTGTATCACACCTTCCGTCATGGGCGATCGCACTGTGGGTGGGGGAGCGTGTCTGCAGTGCCATTGGCATGAATGGCACCGACACGCCCCTCCCACCCCAGAGCGCTGCCTGGCTTGATCTACGAAATCTAGTGCATTCCGGGCTCGAACCGCACCAAAACACACTGGATATGGTGTGACTGGGCCCTGAATAAGAAGGCACACCGTTAACTTAGCCATACACAGCTCGAAATGTAACCAATTTCTCCTGAATCATCCAAAATTCAAGTCACATATGGCACTACCTGGCTCAACAAAATTCAATTTAAAAATCAACTGGGCTGGGTACAACATTATTGGCTTAACAGCAACTGTATCCTATCATATAATAGCCATCAGTAGAGATTTCACAATCCGCACTATTTGGAAAACAGCCCTCCTGAGGAAGTGCATTGGTCGCGGTCACTGACGTCATTGCATACACTCCTCACTGTCAGTGAGACCTGGAGAGGAGGAGGACTGGGGCACATTAGCATGTGCTGATATAGATTGTAAGTGATTTTAACAATTTTAACAAAGAAATATGTGGTTTTACAATATGACAGTTCTCATGTTTTCTCCTTTCTGGATGCATTAATTGGAGGAATGTGTGATGTGTGATTCTGAGGATGGCTTGGATAACACTGCCCTGTTTGGAGAAGTGTTTTTAGACTTTTCTTGTTAGAATGTGAATCTCATCTAGGCCCCTGGGGAGTTAACCCAAAACGGGGGGCACAAAAACTTCTCACACACTTATCTGTGGTGTTTGAGAAATAATCATTACCAATACTACAAACTTAAAAGCTCAATTGGGACTGATCGCACTTCATATGAAGTAGATATCAAAGAGGTTGCAATTGGTTATCATTGATCAAAAGATCACATCTGTTTAGATTGTACTACTAACTGAAAGTTAGCCTTGTTTTTGGATAGCAGTCACTGTATTTGCACTTTATAAACAGTTGTTGAAAATGTGGTTGCTATCCACTTACCACTTACTCATGATTCACAATTTACTTGAATTGCACTTCGCACTATAGTTCTTTTTTGCCATTTATATGCTTTTGGATGTATTTATTTTATAGCTTATTAAATATATATTACCTGTCTTTGAACAAAATTGTTATTTTTAATATAATTTCTATGAGTTATTGCTGATTTTTACACATTTAATATTTGGTAATTTTAGCACTGTGCATATTTATTTCTCATATCCTGCACTTATCTAGCAAAGTTGCATTCACTGTGTTCAAGCTATACAGTATATGGATTGCATTACTGTCCAGCTGTTTATTGATTTGTCCAGCTGGCATTAACATTTGCCAAATTGTTTTGCATTATTCAGGCCTGAATTTAAACTTTTTGTTACCCCAGTAACTAATGATGCCTTTTGTAGAAGCATAGATGCTGGTGGTATGTTATTATTGTGTTAAACATTTAGTCTGAAATGCACTGTTGGAGGATGCATGCTGTTTGCTCCTATACATAACTACTTTTCAACCATACAGGCCAATAAACATAAGCAAAGAGAGATAGTTTCATGTTTTTTGACTTAATAACACCCACAATTCCCTTTCCTTACAGTTAGCTTGCCAAATTTAGCATATATGGCCCTAGGTGGAAAAAAGAGGAAAACAAAATAAGGAAAATGTTATTACAATTTATAAATGTTGATGCATGGTGCTGTCCTCCCTAACCCCGGTGCCTGGGCCAAAGAAATCATTTGGCCCAAGGACCAGAGTAAGTACATTATTGTACTGGCAAATAGTAATCATTTTTAAATGGCACAAGTCTTAGCAATTGGATTGGCTTTAAATACACAGGTTGCAGAGACAAGAATCACGTAATAATTTTAATATAAAGCATTATGTCATATAGTTACACTTCTGAATTAATTGTCCATAGCTATCATGTGTTAGTGATGCTTTATTCTAGTGTACACTTATAGTTAACATTGTTGACAATAGCACTAGCAAAATAAAGTTACCATAAAGATTTTACTTTCGTATTTGATTGTGTCAGCTATGTCATTGCATTATTTAGTAGGGATTACTCTGTTGGTGGCTTATTCCTATCAGTATTGAAATATGTTGTCATAACTGCAGCCCTTAATTGAGTTCTGCTTCACTGATTGGCTGATTGTGGCCAGGGGAAAAAAATGATGACACCAGCATTAAACTTTTTATTACCTTCCAAAGGGTGCTTTGGAGTTGGAAAGATGAGAGACTTTTCTTACCTAAACTTGCTTGCTATATTACTTTATGCTGATATATGGCTTAATTAAATCTAATTTTAGATTTTGAGTATGTAGTTAAAGGTGTAACGCTTGGCTTGTACCATGAATATATTAACTAAATCATGCTGTAAATTTGAGCAATATTTTGAGATGATGGATATGTTATATGGTGTACATGCCAACTCTAAAAGGCAGAGTCAAGAACTTTGTGTTTTTACTCTGCATGCTAAGGTATCAAAGATATACTTAACGTATAAAGCTTGCAATGTAGAGAGTGGGTTCCTTCCTTTAGACCAGAAATGCCTATACATAATACCATAATACAGAATTTCCAGCTAGTAGAGTATAGTAACACTATAGGGGGTCAAATTAGTTCTGTTAAGGTTACACTTACCAAATTTAAAATCTACTGCAGCACTTTGAAGTTAACATACTTCCATTACTATGTTTAAATGTTTAGAACTGATTTTGTAAATTAGATTACTGCAAAACTGCAGTGCTATAAAATATTTGTGGGACTGCAAAATCAAATAAGGAAGCATGTTCTTAACAATACAATAAATTCTTAAACTCGATGGTGAAGATGCAAGAATCTGAATAAGGCCATAAAATATGAGTTTGACAAAACCTTTCTAAGCTGCCATGCAGCAATTCTTGTCTGTTGGCTTCAAAAAATGATATATATATTCCCATGAGGCTCTAAGGCTTTGCAGCCTGGGCATAGCAAAAGGTTAGCAGAAGTAGAAATCACTATGGAAATCAAGGACCTAAGGACCCTTGATTAAAGTATTACTAAATGCAGGGTGTTTTTTACCTTAAAGGAGAACTATGCTTTTCACTCACCTCATAGTTCTAGCCGACCTGTGACAATGAGACTGTCACAGGTTGGCTCAGTAGATCGGGAAGTTTGCTTGCATACCGGCGTTCGCTCACCTCTCTATCCTGTAACGGCTCTCTGCCGTGACAGGGGAGGGGCTGGATTCCCCCTCCCTGCTCCGATCCGCTAGCGCTGACTGGCAGAATGGACGGGGGAGGGGGCGGGTACAGCTGGCTCTGCCTCTAGATAGTCAGAGCCAGCTGTCACTCATGCAGCTGGGCGGATCAAGACATAATTGTCGGGATCCGCTTCAGCTGCGGCGTCTCAGTATACTGCGAGCTGTAGCTCGCGGTATACTGAGCGTAGGGTGACGGGAGGACACTAGTTTGTGTCCTCCCGTTACCCTTAGGAGAACTATGGGGAAAAGCCCTAACCCCATAGTTCTCCTTTAACCCCTCCTTTCCTGATCCCCTGTCATGTAGTCCCTCTGCCTATTTTATTTATATAGCAGCGAAAAGTTACGCAGCACTTTAGCCATTCACATCAGTCCCTACCCTCAAGAAGCTTACGATCTAAGGTCCTCACATGCATACATACAGGACCATTTTAGACAGAAGCCAATTAACCTTTAAAGGCAAAGATACCCCAAAGCATGTCTTTGGAGAGTAGGAGGTAACCGGAGTACCTAGAGGAAACCCACACAAGCAAATCAAGCAAACTACTTGCAGATAGTGTCCCTCACTGGGACTATGTGAAGAGGGGACCCTCAGTGCTGCAAGGTAGAAGTGCTAACCACCTATTCTTTTCTGTAATTTTGTTTCGGGAGTATATGCAACAATAACAGGTGCTATAAGATGACCTAAAAATGGTAAATTAAAAACTGGTCTGATTTACAATTATTCTTTCACATATTCAAACTAAATCCTCATAGGGCTATCAAAATATTGAAATCCTAACAAGACACATAAATATACTTGCATTACAATACTTGTGCTCAAAGTACAGGCAGACATTGGGGGAACTGTGAAATGATAACAAAGGCCCCAAGAACATATTCACTGTCAGAAGGATGTCATCTGAATAGGACAAATTGAGAAAAAAAACCTTGAAATTCCTTAATCAGTCACCCCGAAAAATATAATATATTTAGCTCTAATCAAGCGATAAACTACATTTTCTTTATTTAAATAACACATACTGTATATCACATACACTACCAGAAAGCATGAATTAACGTTTGTAAAATGCAAGAGATTATTTTGTACATTTGTTTGAATGGCTTTACAGAAAGTGGTGCCACAGAGCTAATCATGCCATCTGCAGATAAATTGTTACTTTTAAAAGATTATAATTATTTTATGTTAGGGTATTTTTTAGATAGGTCAGCAAAGTTTGTTTTACAAAATCATCTCTGATTTTAGAGAATAATGTTAAATGTGCTATTAGCTACACAGATGTTTTATGTTTTTTGACCATTTTTTTAGAATTTGTTAACAATTAGGAGCGAGGATCTAAGGAAGTGATTTACTCAGAAATCATGGGGGTATTATTCTTTAATATTATGGATTGTGTTATGTGCCTGTAGCATATTAGAAATCATATCTCCACAAACAAGCAATGCAATTGGAGAAAAGGAATATGTTACACTGTTTATCCTGTCAGCAGAAAAAATCTAGATAATGAACTCCTAATCTACCAAAAATAATGGTAAATAAGTCTACTGGAATAAAGAAGAACACTTACAGAATACTTAAAGGACAATTATGGGGTGAGTGGAAAACACTCATCCCCATAATTCAAGCCGACCTGTGACAAAGAAGCTGTCACAGGTTGGCTCTATTGATCGGGAAGTCAGCAAACACATACCGCCAATCGCTGACTTCCTGATCCTCTCCCTGTAGAGAGCGGTGACTGTCAATCACTGCTCCCCACAGAGATTCCTCCCTCCCCTCTCCGTTTCTCCAGGGTTGACTGAAGGAAGGGACAGGGGAGGGGGCAGGCACAGCTGTCTATGCCTCTAGATAGGCAGAGCCAGCTGTTAATCAGCCAGCGGTGTGGATCTCAACAGTATTGTCAGGATCCATCCCAGCCGCGGTGCGGCTCTGCACTCTCAGCATATAGCGGGCAATAGCCCACTATATATTGAATTTTGGGTCACCGGAGGACATTAGTATATGTCCTCCGGTGACCCTGAAGAGAACTATGGCCAAAAAGTGTTAGGCCATGGTTATCCTTTAAGACTGTCATTGGTATTTAGGAATCACAACTACTATGCAGAATTTATTAGGTTAAAGGTTAAAATATAGAAAAAAATTAAGAGAAAAAAATGACAAAAGAAAACAAATGCAGTCACCACATCTAAGGACTGGAAATATGCAATATACTGTATTAAATGTTCCTTCTTGGGTTTAGATACATTTACAGGTAAATAATAATGTGAAAAAGTCAGCTTTTTTAAAAAAAATTGGGAACTTTAGTCAAAACCATTTCTCTCTATTAAAACAATTCTTCACTTTTTTTCTTGGTTACCATTGTCAGCAATACAGAATGTGATGCCAGTTATAAGATTTTAGAGTTGTTGATGGAATAGTAGCAGAGATCAAATCTTACAATGTGGGTCACCTGTTCCAGTTACAGCTATCAAGGGTTGCATTTGCCCACACCGTAGGGACAATTCCTGTCACTTTCTCTCGTGTTTCAAAGACCGAAAATGAAGTAAATCTCCCCAGTGTGAACACAGACAAAAACAAAAATCTAACCCTTACCCAGTCTACACAAGACTAAAGAAAAAACATTTGCCTGGAATTTTACTTTAATTAGCAGCAATTAATACCATTTAGTGGTGTTTTTATTACTTCCTGTAATATAGATATAACCATAACTGACCATTGCTTTGTAGTTTATAAGGGGTGTTTATGTGGCGCAATCAAGGGGAAACAACATCAGGATTTTATAACTAAATTATTTATTATTAAAACTAAAATGCTTTTAGAAAACTATTGACACAGAACGAATAACCAGCTGGAAAGAAATACATTCAGCTAATGGCATATTTACTAAAAATAACGTAATCACTTTTCTCCTCATTTGATCAGCTAAATGAAATTTAGTCTTTGCTCCCTGTATTGTATATTTGTGTTTAATTACATCAGTATATGGATGCTTCCAGTGATTCATTCAGAAGAGTAAAGTATTGAGGTGCCTAAGGCAATAAAATTACTCTGACTCGGTTTAATCATTACCTAGTTTCCTGTGAACAGTATTTGAAATGCCACAAAAAGAATGCATTAAGCATGAGTGAATACTGTCAAAAGTTGTAAGGATGTAATAAAGAAAAGGACTTCCACTGATGGATATGTTGCATCCTGTTTAAAATTAAGCGTAATTGTATAGATTTTCTTAGACTTCTTTACTTGATTCCTTATTGTATAATAAAAACAAAAAAAACATATCTCCCAGGAATATTAATGCATATCAAAAGAACAAAATGTTAAGCTCTCCCAATAACTCTTTCCCTGCCACTGATGAGAATTTAGGAGTTATGGCACAATAAGTCCAAAATCACGATAAATCTGTTGGGTTTTTTTGTTAGGTTATTTGTTCTGTATCGTTAAAGTATGTTAATGTAGAACATTTAAAAAGCAGTCTTTTTGTTTTTCTGAACCTCCTTTGCATACAATCTGGACCCTGGTTGAAAAAGAACCTGTTTATTTCAAATCATTTCCACCCAATTTCTTGTAAAAAAAAAAAACAACTGGCCTAGTAGCTGTGTGTTATTTGTTCACTGGTATTTGCTATTAAGATATATAGGGTATATTTAAAAAGCAGCAAATGTGACATTCACCAGACAAGGACCTAAGGACCCTTGATTAAAGTATTACTAAATGCAGGGTGTTTTTTACCTTAAAGGAGAACTATGCTTTTCACTCACCTCATAGTTCTAGCCGACCTGTGACAATGAGACTGTCACAGGTTGGCTCAGTAGATCGGGAAGTTTGCTTGCATACCGGCGTTCGCTCACCTCTCTATCCTGTAACGGCTCTCTGCCGTGACAGGGGAGGGGCTGGATTCCCCCTCCCTGCTCCGATCCGCTAGCGCTGACTGGCAGAATGGACGGGGGAGGGGGCGGGTACAGCTGGCTCTGCCTCTAGATAGTCAGAGCCAGCTGTCACTCATGCAGCTGGGCGGATCAAGACATAATTGTCGGGATCCGCTTCAGCTGCGGCGTCTCAGTATACTGCGAGCTGTAGCTCGCGGTATACTGAGCGTAGGGTGACGGGAGGACACTAGTTTGTGTCCTCCCGTTACCCTTAGGAGAACTATGGGGAAAAGCCCTAACCCCATAGTTCTCCTTTAACCCCTCCTTTCCTGATCCCCTGTCATGTAGTCCCTCTGCCTATTTTATTTATATAGCAGCGAAAAGTTACGCAGCACTTTAGCCATTCACATCAGTCCCTACCCTCAAGAAGCTTACGATCTAAGGTCCTCACATGCATACATACAGGACCATTTTAGACAGAAGCCAATTAACCTTTAAAGGCAAAGATACCCCAAAGCATGTCTTTGGAGAGTAGGAGGTAACCGGAGTACCTAGAGGAAACCCACACAAGCAAATCAAGCAAACTACTTGCAGATAGTGTCCCTCACTGGGACTATGTGAAGAGGGGACCCTCAGTGCTGCAAGGTAGAAGTGCTAACCACCTATTCTTTTCTGTAATTTTGTTTCGGGAGTATATGCAACAATAACAGGTGCTATAAGATGACCTAAAAATGGTAAATTAAAAACTGGTCTGATTTACAATTATTCTTTCACATATTCAAACTAAATCCTCATAGGGCTATCAAAATATTGAAATCCTAACAAGACACATAAATATACTTGCATTACAATACTTGTGCTCAAAGTACAGGCAGACATTGGGGGAACTGTGAAATGATAACAAAGGCCCCAAGAACATATTCACTGTCAGAAGGATGTCATCTGAATAGGACAAATTGAGAAAAAAAACCTTGAAATTCCTTAATCAGTCACCCCGAAAAATATAATATATTTAGCTCTAATCAAGCGATAAACTACATTTTCTTTATTTAAATAACACATACTGTATATCACATACACTACCAGAAAGCATGAATTAACGTTTGTAAAATGCAAGAGATTATTTTGTACATTTGTTTGAATGGCTTTACAGAAAGTGGTGCCACAGAGCTAATCATGCCATCTGCAGATAAATTGTTACTTTTAAAAGATTATAATTATTTTATGTTAGGGTATTTTTTAGATAGGTCAGCAAAGTTTGTTTTACAAAATCATCTCTGATTTTAGAGAATAATGTTAAATGTGCTATTAGCTACACAGATGTTTTATGTTTTTTGACCATTTTTTTAGAATTTGTTAACAATTAGGAGCGAGGATCTAAGGAAGTGATTTACTCAGAAATCATGGGGGTATTATTCTTTAATATTATGGATTGTGTTATGTGCCTGTAGCATATTAGAAATCATATCTCCACAAACAAGCAATGCAATTGGAGAAAAGGAATATGTTACACTGTTTATCCTGTCAGCAGAAAAAATCTAGATAATGAACTCCTAATCTACCAAAAATAATGGTAAATAAGTCTACTGGAATAAAGAAGAACACTTACAGAATACTTAAAGGACAATTATGGGGTGAGTGGAAAACACTCATCCCCATAATTCAAGCCGACCTGTGACAAAGAAGCTGTCACAGGTTGGCTCTATTGATCGGGAAGTCAGCAAACACATACCGCCAATCGCTGACTTCCTGATCCTCTCCCTGTAGAGAGCGGTGACTGTCAATCACTGCTCCCCACAGAGATTCCTCCCTCCCCTCTCCGTTTCTCCAGGGTTGACTGAAGGAAGGGACAGGGGAGGGGGCAGGCACAGCTGTCTATGCCTCTAGATAGGCAGAGCCAGCTGTTAATCAGCCAGCGGTGTGGATCTCAACAGTATTGTCAGGATCCATCCCAGCCGCGGTGCGGCTCTGCACTCTCAGCATATAGCGGGCAATAGCCCACTATATATTGAATTTTGGGTCACCGGAGGACATTAGTATATGTCCTCCGGTGACCCTGAAGAGAACTATGGCCAAAAAGTGTTAGGCCATGGTTATCCTTTAAGACTGTCATTGGTATTTAGGAATCACAACTACTATGCAGAATTTATTAGGTTAAAGGTTAAAATATAGAAAAAAATTAAGAGAAAAAAATGACAAAAGAAAACAAATGCAGTCACCACATCTAAGGACTGGAAATATGCAATATACTGTATTAAATGTTCCTTCTTGGGTTTAGATACATTTACAGGTAAATAATAATGTGAAAAAGTCAGCTTTTTTAAAAAAAATTGGGAACTTTAGTCAAAACCATTTCTCTCTATTAAAACAATTCTTCACTTTTTTTCTTGGTTACCATTGTCAGCAATACAGAATGTGATGCCAGTTATAAGATTTTAGAGTTGTTGATGGAATAGTAGCAGAGATCAAATCTTACAATGTGGGTCACCTGTTCCAGTTACAGCTATCAAGGGTTGCATTTGCCCACACCGTAGGGACAATTCCTGTCACTTTCTCTCGTGTTTCAAAGACCGAAAATGAAGTAAATCTCCCCAGTGTGAACACAGACAAAAACAAAAATCTAACCCTTACCCAGTCTACACAAGACTAAAGAAAAAACATTTGCCTGGAATTTTACTTTAATTAGCAGCAATTAATACCATTTAGTGGTGTTTTTATTACTTCCTGTAATATAGATATAACCATAACTGACCATTGCTTTGTAGTTTATAAGGGGTGTTTATGTGGCGCAATCAAGGGGAAACAACATCAGGATTTTATAACTAAATTATTTATTATTAAAACTAAAATGCTTTTAGAAAACTATTGACACAGAACGAATAACCAGCTGGAAAGAAATACATTCAGCTAATGGCATATTTACTAAAAATAACGTAATCACTTTTCTCCTCATTTGATCAGCTAAATGAAATTTAGTCTTTGCTCCCTGTATTGTATATTTGTGTTTAATTACATCAGTATATGGATGCTTCCAGTGATTCATTCAGAAGAGTAAAGTATTGAGGTGCCTAAGGCAATAAAATTACTCTGACTCGGTTTAATCATTACCTAGTTTCCTGTGAACAGTATTTGAAATGCCACAAAAAGAATGCATTAAGCATGAGTGAATACTGTCAAAAGTTGTAAGGATGTAATAAAGAAAAGGACTTCCACTGATGGATATGTTGCATCCTGTTTAAAATTAAGCGTAATTGTATAGATTTTCTTAGACTTCTTTACTTGATTCCTTATTGTATAATAAAAACAAAAAAAACATATCTCCCAGGAATATTAATGCATATCAAAAGAACAAAATGTTAAGCTCTCCCAATAACTCTTTCCCTGCCACTGATGAGAATTTAGGAGTTATGGCACAATAAGTCCAAAATCACGATAAATCTGTTGGGTTTTTTTGTTAGGTTATTTGTTCTGTATCGTTAAAGTATGTTAATGTAGAACATTTAAAAAGCAGTCTTTTTGTTTTTCTGAACCTCCTTTGCATACAATCTGGACCCTGGTTGAAAAAGAACCTGTTTATTTCAAATCATTTCCACCCAATTTCTTGTAAAAAAAAAAAACAACTGGCCTAGTAGCTGTGTGTTATTTGTTCACTGGTATTTGCTATTAAGATATATAGGGTATATTTAAAAAGCAGCAAATGTGACATTCACCAGACATTGGCTGCAGGTGTGTCTTCCTAGTGCATGTGATTACAGTGATTGATTCACTTAAAATGAATACTTAAAAATCTCAGTGACTGTTCTATAAATATGTCCCATAGTGTCGGTACGTATAGGGATCATCCATCAACCTACACACTATGGCCACTGTTGCAACACAATAGAAGCCACATTTGGGGTATGTTTTATCAATATGGTCCAGTGCTAGGGGCCTCCAGAACTTTCAAACCAGACCAAAGTCTCTGAGTTAGGGGGCCATTCCCCAGTAGGGGGGCAGTCAAGGAGCAACAGAACACATGGCAGACCTATGTATAGTTTAGTTATGGGCTGAGCACACCTGAGTTCAGTTCTAACAAGAACTTTAGAACAGTGAAAAAGTTCTTACAAGAAATTAGAACTCAATGAAAGAAGATAAGAAGTCGTAAAAATCAAATGTCCCCATTTTGAAGGCTTATATGCAAGTTATTGGCCATAAAAAGGGTATGCAGAGTCGGGTACTTCCCTGGAGGACATGTATCCATGCAAAAAAAACACTTTTAAAAATACTGTTTTTCATTTTTATAATAATGATAGTATGAAAATATATTTAAATATATCATTTTTATTTGTTAAATGAATTTTTATTGTTTTACACTTTATTTATTTTTTTAAAGGAGCAGTGATTTTAACATTTTAAAGGAGCAGTGATTTTAACATTATAAAAGGAGCAGTGATTTTAACATTTTAAAAGGAGCAGTGATTTTAACATTGCTTAAAGTGAATCAATAAAAATGAGAAATTCCTTTAAATATATGATAAAGTGGCAGATCTGTACGATGTATAGAACCTGCTGAAGCAAAACTGGCATTTATAAAGAAAAAAAAAATGACATTTAACCCCTTCATGACTGAGCTTGTTTTTAGTTTCTGTCTGTGCCTACTTTTAGAGCTTATTCACACCAGCTTGCACACTAAAATGTGTGCAGGCTGTCGTGCAGTGTTTAGGGACATGGATTGGCAGTGCAATGCTCTGTTTCCTTTTTTCATGAAATGACACTTCATTCAAGTTTTACAATGTCTTGTGGCACACTGCCAAAAGTAAAAACGCAAGACACCACACCTCACTGCAGCATTGTGGTGTGAGTTGGGCACACAGAAAACAATTGTTTTCTGTGTGCACTTGCACTAAGCCATGCAGATCAACACAGCTCAACGCAGTGTAAATGAGCCCAAAAAACAAACTGCATAATGACCAGCAACTGTTGGGATAATAAACAATTTGTTTAGAAAAATGTAATTTACAGCATAATATATAGCATTCAGTGATCAGCAATGATAAGTTGCCCCTGACATTTCTTGTGGAGGGGGGGAAATCCCAACCTTTGTGGTCAGTGGAAGGAAAAATAACCTGTGTTGGTGGTATGTGGGAGAAAGAAATGCACACAAGTCGGCCTGCATCCAATAGCGCATAGACCTAATATGGGTCCATTTAGTTCAGTTTATCTCTCCATTACAAGATGAAGGAGAAAACTGAACAGACACTAATCTCACATAAAGTAACATCTATTCTGTACTGCTGTGATCAGCAAGGAATCTGTGTATGAATCCCGTGCTTATTGGATCGGACAGGCACCCATGGGAAAGGGGCCTGATTTGGAAATTGAGCTGAGGTTCACATTTTGGTATGAATATGGCATCCACCTACAAATATGATGTATATCAGGGCAAGGAGTTGTTTGTGCAGTGGGGATGGATATTTAGCAAATTAACTGTGCAGAATGGAATCTATATGCAGGAGAAAGTAAGTGTGCTGTACTTTTTGTACACACGTTACAGACTCATGCTGTTTGCACACAGCAAGGATATACAGTAATTGAGTTTAAAGATTGCAGCTTGAAGCCCAGGGCCTTTCAATTATAACATTAGGTAGTCCTGGCATGAATCTCTGTGTCATTCCCTTAAACAAACAACTTAATCTCCTGGTGCCTCAGTCTTATATCCTAAATCAGAAGCTAAATGATAGTCATGTGATTGAGTAATCCTGTCTCTTCATGTGTGTCTATGGCTGTGGAAGATCATGAAGTATTGAGAAGGCATGCCAAGCCATCATAGACCCTGCCAGAGGATGAACAGATGGCTTTTCAGAGCATTATATAGTATAGTACGCTTTTAATTAATAGCCTCTGGATAGATCAATTAATTAAATATCTTTGCCACTAATGTGTTTTAATTTTCACTCTGCCAGCCTAAGAAATATTTTAAAAACTTCAAAAACTGGTAATTAAGAAAGAGAGATAGTACTTAGGTGAGTGATATGTAATTATTGGATGCATACAGCTTTCACACTATGTCTAATTAATTTGGAAAAATGTTAGGTTTTTTTTAATGCGTTCAAGTGGTCAGGTCTTAATAATCAGCCAACGGCCCTACTTAATAAAGCAGTGCAAAAAAGTAATTCATTTGCAAAGTGCAGTAACCCACAGCAGTCAATCCTATTGCAGTTTCCTGAAATCAGATGAACGAAACATGAATTCCGATTGGTTAATATGAGTTTCTGCTCTTTGTACAATGTTGCCATATTTGATTTAAATCTAGCACTAGCAGCATGAAAATAACCTGTTATGGACAGGTAATCATTTCAGCATATTGAAATGAATGTGTTCAGAATAAGGTGATTTTAAACAAGTGGATAACCTCATGCAGTATGGCCTATAATAACAACACATATTGTATAGTGGAGCATGGTAAGTACTGTATGTTTGTGTGTGTATGTCTGTATTTTCTCCACAATACATTGCACAGCATTCCCTTCCTTTTAACGTATGGAACTTTTCACAGTTTAGCATTTGTTAAAGGTACTCTGCAATCAAAATAACAAATAAATCTTGAGATGAATGTGATGAGTGCAGCCTAACTTCTCAGAACTGTTTTTTCATCCAGATAGTACATTAGTGTTCCAGTTGACCCTGCTGTTCTACAGCAATATCCTATTTTCTGCTTTTGTCTGTAGTCTGGTGATCTGAGAAGCCCTACATCCAATGCATTATAGCTATTTACAAATATACCCAAACCCATTGCTTCCTCTCTCATACAGTAAGCCCAATGTAGAATGTCAGTAGCAAGTCATCTTTACTAGCTAACAATAAAATTCAGCCCTACCTTGGATTATTATTATTGGTATTTTGCAGGATTTATATAGTGCCAACGCTTGTGCAGCGCTTTACAAAATGGAAGGAGGCAATACAGTTAACAATTCAATTTCAATACAGGATGGTTAGGAGGGCCCTGTTCGTGAGAGCTTACAATCGAGTAGGAGGGGCAAGTGATACAAAAGGTAATAATTGTGTAGATTGAATTAGTGAAAGAAGTAAAGGGACAGTTATTATATTGAGGTGGGATTGGAGTAGGGAGTTCCAGAGGAAGGGAAACACTCTTGGGAAATCCTGGAGGTTAGCATGGGAGGAGGTGACAAGAGAGCTGGAGAGCAGGAAGCCTTGGGTGGAGTGAAGGGGGCAATTTGGGTGATGTAGTTTGGGGCAGAATTGTATTTGGATGTTTGAATGTGACTGTTGAAACAGGAAGTAATGTGTGAGGAAGTTACAAAGAACAGACTTTAGGAAGTGTACTAGAAACAATAACAAAACAATATACTTTTATATAGACTGAATATGCTAGCATAATGCCTTTATATAGAATTGTCTCAAACCTACTATAACATGCAACACTGAATAAGAAAAAATTGTAGAGTTTTATTTTACATTTTACAAAACTACATCATTATCAGTGACTACCAATCAAACCATTCCCATCGTGTAGTTACATTTCAGACAACATTTCCATACAGGGTGGCCCAAGCTAAAAAATTTGCCCCATCTTCACCATAAAGTGAAACTTCTCTCATCTGCAAGGATGCAAGGAAGTGATCCAGATTACTCAATGACCTCTAGTCAATAGATAGAGCCCTAATAAATTTAAGGAGGTCTATAAGTCTACAATCTGGAATGGTTCAGGCATGAAAGACACAGGATTACATCCTGTCAATGATGGACCTGAATAAAGTCAGTGCAGTTCATGCAGTGATGGTTCACAAGATAGACGATAAGCACCACTGGTTGTCGACAGGTATAACTAGCTGTCTGTTAAACAATAGGTTCTGCAGCATTGAAACTGTCACATACCTTTTGAAGTGAAGGAGGCCTCTCTTACAACTGTGGTCCTAAAACCCCTGAATAGCAAAACAGCGGGGTCAGGGCACAAAGGGACACGAGTGCCTGAAAACTGCAGGTTAAGTGCTGGCCCTGATGACAATCCTCAAGAAAGCAACGCTGGAATGCAGCATAGGCAGGATCAAGGTCAGGTGCAAGCCGGGTCGAAGGCGAGCGGGCGATGAAGTACCAGACACCAGGATCAGAACCATACAGACAATTAAGTACCAGGACAGAAGATGAAGAGCAGGGTCAGGAACAAGGCCGAGGTCAGTAACACAGAAGACCAGCAGGATGGTCAATACAAGCCGGGTCGTAACTGGAACAACAATAAGGAATGCAGGATCTAGGAAGCAACAGCTGACGATCACTTAGCACTTGACATCAGGAGAGCACAGTTTAAATAGCCCGTCTGGTGCCAGAGTCTGTAGCACGTGCGCACATCTGTGCAGAGGTACATGCATTGGCCTAACCCATGGGCTAAACCGTGCGCATGCCCAAACGCTCCCGCAAAGCCACTGACAGAGGCTAATTAACAGGCTTCTTCACAGAAACTGAATAAGGGTTACGTCATTAAACATGGCTCCTGCACAGGTGGCATGTGTGTGACCAGTTTGTCAGGCACAGATGCATTAAGTATGTCAGCATACAGACTTTGACTAAGGGGTCTATTCACTAAGCTGCCGAAGGATATAGCCGTGCCGTAGCTTCGGCTGATCCTTCGGCTAGCTTCAGCCCCAGCACCCCTTTGGTTCAGTAGAACCGAAGGGCTGCTGTACGGGCTATTCACTATAGCGTGTACAGCTCCCGAAGTCGGCCGAGCGGCTCAGTCGAGCCAAAGGTATATGCTTCGGCTCGACTGAGCTGAGGTGAAAGCCGAAGCTGGCCGAGCGGCCGGCCATTGGCCCGGCTCACAGCCTGCTACTTACTGCTGGGTGGAGCCAGCCGTCATCTTACGGGTGGCTCCGGCCACTTCCACAGACAGATAAGTGTCCCTGGTTATCAGGGTAACCAGGGACACTGATCTCCAGACAGCCCAACTCTCCCGGGCACTCCAGGAGTCTCCCGCTATTAGATATGGTGGTGATGGTGATTTTTTTTTTCTGACGGCAGCAGAACCGCTCGGCCAATAGAAAACAGTTGGGCGAAGCTAGCTATCACTGCTAGCTCCGCCCAATCGTTTTCTATTTTATACTACTTTTTAAACTTTTTCTATTCTGCTCTGTACCACAGAGGTGCCGAGCAGAACAGCCGGGCCGAATGATGCTCGGCGGGATTCGTCTATTCACTCAGTGCTGTTCGGAATACATCAGAATAGGCCGAACAGCAGCGAGTAGCCTGCCGGAGGTTTGGCTCAGCCGATCCAGATGTTGGATTGGCTGAGTCGAACTCCTTCTGCACTTCAGGTCGGCCGAACATGCTGAGCATGTTCGGCCGACCTGAAGCCAGCCAAAGCCACCCGATGTACGGCTGATTTCCGCCGATATACGGCTGGAAACAGCCGTACCAGCCTGAAGTGAATAGCCGACAGCGTTCGGCTCACTTCGCTTCGGGTCGGTTAGTCACTCGGCTACCTACGGCAGCTTAGTGAATAGACCCCCAAGTGTGGAAGTATACCATCATTAAATTTCCAGTGAGCTGCACGACAACTGGTTTCATGGGATTGCAGATAACTCAGATTATTGTAAGTTTTCTTAACTATTTATGAGTTTAACACAGTCCCTGGGTTTGCTGGATAGAATTAGAAGGTTACGTATTGTTTTCACTTTATGCCCGGAATTGGGTTTTAAACCCAATTACAACAAAATGGCGATGTGTGATTAGCTGATTTTGGTTACATTATCACATTTATTAAACCCTATTGAAATATTTTGTATTTCATATAAAAAGTCAAGTAATATTAAAATGTTAATTGTGGTACTGGTTATCTTATGAAATGTATGCAGTTGCCATCAGTGTAATAGTTATGATCTCTGGACAAAAAAGGTTTTCTTTTTATTATATATCAGATTTGACAAGCATGCCATGTCATTTTGTACAGATACATACTTTAACAACCTTCCTTTCCATGCCAAAAACACGTCAGTCACTTTGTGTTGCATTTCATCAACATTCAGTATATGGTAACATGTCCAATAAAATCAAACACATATTCCACAGCTCAGGAGTTATACAAGACGCTACCATCACCAAAACTCAGAAGTATCAACGCGACCTTCATTGTCATTTTCCGGGCTGGCACCCTGGTGAGGAAGAAAGCCTTGATCTCTCCTCGACACTTCAAAGATCAAGGTACCAGTTTTATTCTACCACATGTAACATTTGGTACTGTTATGGTAATATTCACCATTGTGCAGCATTGCCTCTTCAATTTATTTTTTTAAAGATGTATGCACAAGTATAGTGTACAAGCATAAGTATAAATATAAGTATACTTTGTTGCAAATACTTGTAGATAAACTGTATTTTGTCTAAATTATCTTTCTGACACTGATTCCTGATAACTGATAATCCTTTCACTAAATCCCTGGGGTCATTGGTAATCTGTTTCAATGTAAACCATGCTCATGTGAAAGCATGGAGGAGATATGTATGTTAACATGCACATCCCAGAACTGCCCCTTTTGTAAAATTTACCCCTAAACACTGCAGGTAGATGGTCTGTTCTATGGAAATGAGGTTTCACAATTTAGAATAAGTAAGGGCCTGCAGCCCTGTCAGACACAGGCTGAAAACATAACAGAAAAATTACATGACTTGAATTAAATAAAATGGATTTTCTGACCTTAGTGCAATTTCATGGAATGATGCTACATGGTGCACTGATTGCTTTTTAATGACTGCTATATTATCTTAGTATTGCTCATTTATAAAATGTCCCTTTTGAACATTCATCTAAGCTCACCTGGCTGTTATAAACATTCTGGATTGTCCATGTACAAAAAACTTCAAAGGCCAGTACACCAAAATAAATGAATACAGCCAAATGAGCCCAAACTGATTATTTTGATGCAGTTCAGTCTATCGCGAGGAACAGAGTTTCTGTTTTCCTCAGATTTATCTTAAAATTGGACAGGCCTTAAAATCTCTCCAATTTCGCCATTATATTTGGTGGGGTAATCTGGACTACAGTGAAGTTAATGAAGTCAAATAGGCTGTTCACTTTAAAATTTACATCAGTCCCTGCCCTCAAGGAGCTTACAATCTAAGGTCCCTATCTCACATGCATACGTATGAGGGCCAATTTAGGCAGGAGCCAATTAACCTGCCAGCATGTTTTTGGAGTGTGGTATTTGTGCTCGCACATGATTGGATGATGGAAGTCAGCAGAGTTTCACCTCATTCACTATGCTAAGGGAAAGTTAACAGCCCATTTACCTTTAGCATATCAACCACATAGAGTCAACTGGTTGTCTTCCCAGAATGTGTATGATACAAAGGAACTCCACGTTGGTTGTGCAGGCCACAATAAAATTATATAAAAACTGAAGGTGACATGTGGCAGTTCCAAAAAATATGCTGCGGTCTTGCAAGAAGAAAACACGACCTTGTATTGCAAATGATCAAAAGTCACCAATCCCAATAGTATACTGTTAAGTGTTACAATGTAGGGACAGACAATCGGGTCCTTACAAAGAAAGTGCCTCTGTATAAGCTGCACAGGTACCCCTGTGGGAGCAAGGAATATAACTGATAGATCTCAGGTAGCTATTTTGGACCTCTGGATGAGCCCACATCTGTCTCTTGCTCCACTTCTTGTTTTCCTGAGTTTCCTGCTTACAACCTCCTAACCTCTAGTTGTGGCAGTGGTATGTCATCCACCTGTCACCAGTCTGGAATTTCTATAGATCCAGACTGGTCCAAAAATAGATCCAAAAATTTGGCCAGATCTCTCTTATCTCTCAGTGATGCCATGATATAATCCCTGCTCTGACTGTCTCCCTTTGTGGCTTTTGGGTGGCATCTGGGGATGCAGAGATATTCTATTTGTCCTGGCATACTGTGGGCTGGATCTGTGTATGGGTTGCTGCAGGATGCTGTGAAGAGATGTAGCTTCACAGTTTCATGGTAAGGTCCCAACAAGCTAATATTTAATATTGACTACAGTAACTTTCAGTGTGAATAAAACTATTTTACAGTAAACTTTCCTATGTTCCAGGTTTACTGGTCCTGTAAAGGCACCTTTTAGTAGGAATTTTTTCAGTTTGATGAAAAAAACACATTTTAGTTTGTTTAAAAATTAAGAGACTTAACAGGTTGAAGGCATCCTAGTAAAAGGGAAATACAGGGGCCATCACTGCTAGTCTCCTGCTGAACGTGCTTCTGCCCTTGCTGTCACTCTTACTGTGAAGAAAGCCCTCTACTTCTATACTGAATCACTGACTTGAAAAGAATATATGGAGATCAGAAGATACAGGTCTGTGATGCTAAAAATATTGAGCAAATGATGGCCACATAAATGGCATTTTCAGAGGGGCAAAAAGGAGATATCTCTAGCGTTAATAAACTGTGCTTTTTTCATTAATAAAAGAAAGTTTCTGGCAAAGTTAAAATCTGAGTTTTGAGGGAAGTGTTTAATTCATTATTAAAGCGTGAAAATGTTCTCTTGTAGTATTAACAACTGTTTGGTTAAGCTTTTTGACTAGGATGAAAGGCTTGTGTTGTGTGCTATGATTACTTTAGCTTTTCACCTCCCAAGACAAGTTAAAAGCTAGTTATTTCACGGTCCTTAGTACTGTAAAATATGAAAAAAATAATACATTATATATATATATAGATAGATATATATATATATATCTATCTATATATATATATTTATATACACACACACTTGTTGTTGCGTGAATAATCTATTCTACAATAATGCTTCACTCATAATACACCTCTGACTGTTACTTTTATGTTAATCCACAGCCACTGTTACATGTTTAACCACAGCATAAGTAGATAACTTAACTTGCTTTCCTTGTCTTTTATAACCTAATTGGGGTATGAAGTATTAAATTGTGGTTTGAAGCTGGTTGCTTGGCATCCAAGTCCCTAGCAACCAGATTCCCTCTAAAAATAGTCTAATTCATAATGACAGGCAGAGCAGTGCTGGAGAGAACTGTAAAGCAGCAAAGAGTAGAGAGAATAAATGTTATGGTGGAATGGAAATATAACTCTACCAATGTAGCAATGACCAATTCAAATGTTTGTGTGAAAAAAACAGGTGTTTTGACCTGAATGGAGATGACTAAATAGTTAAAAATTAGCTCCACTGACCACTCACCTTATCTGCTATTGCAAACTGCAAGTTCACCAATCAGGGTCTTTTTAGTTTTTTTAACTACACTCTCCCTCTCACTAAAACTTACTAGCCTGGAACACAAGGCATATGGGCATAGCAAAAGGCCTGCAATTATGGCCCTCTGCTATACTGATATAAGCCTGTAGCCTGTATGCCTTTCAGCAGTGAGAAAGTACTTCAAAAGAGTGCTTTAAAATGGCCTTGTTAGGATTACTATCAATAAGTGAACAATTCAACTCTCTAAGCATGGAGACTGTAGGGTAAGACTCCCTCAGAGTCAAATGCTGCAATCCCAGCAACTCCATTTCTTAGCCTCCTTTCTCTGCTGTGCCCTTGTGAGTGATGCAACAGCAATGATGAAAGAAGCAAAATTATCTAAGGTCCACTGCTCCTAAATCAACACATTATTTACCACCCCCTGAATGTCCTTCAACAATGCATGTTCAGAATTGTAGTTTGTTGAATATAAATGTGAATTGTATTTTTAAATAATTAAGTTCAAATGTATTATTAACCATATTTAAACCTTCCCCCTTTAGTTGTATTGTCTGTTCTAAAAAAGGACTCAGCTACCAATTACTGAACATAATCCAAATGTTATTTGAAAAAATACCTACTTTTCTGTTAAAAAGTTTTTAATAATGTTGTTTGTGCCTCCAACAGTCATGCAGATGTGAAAGAATTCAATAAAAATAAATAGCCGTGTGTGCCCCAGCACTTCATATAAATTATTGGTAGCAGAGATTAACCGCTTGAAGACCAGGTGTTTAGATCCCCTACCTGGCCAGGCCATTTTTCAGTGTTCAGCGCTGCAGTACTTTGACTGACATTTATTCCGTCACGCAACGCTGTACTGAAATGAATTTTATACCATTTTTTGGGGACAGATAGAGCTTTATTTTGGTGGTATTTAATCACCACTGCGGGTTTTATTTTTTACTATATTCAGGAGAAATTACTGAAAATTTTGAGAAAAAAAGTTTTTTTTACATTATGCTATAAAACAACTAATATTACCCACTTTTTTGGTAAAATATAAAAGACGGGGTCACGTCGGGTAAATAGACACCAAACATGTCAAGCGTAAAAATTGCGCGCACTCGCAAAATCGCAAAAAACTAGCATACCCAAAATTGGCCATAGGCGACGCTTTAAAAGCTTTTACCGCTGATAACACTAAACTTATCAGTTTAGTGTTATCAGTGATTGATGGCCCTAGAACTATTGCTCTCATTCCGACGTTCGCGGCGATATGTAACATGTGCGGCGTAATGGGTGCAATCGTCGTTTTCGCAACTCCCGGCAGGCCGTGTATACACAGCGGCTGGCCGGGAGGTAGTTAAATGAACAAAATAGCTTAATTGATTCCCAGGTATTTTAAAGTAAGGAGGGCGCAGACAGCAAAATATTCCAGGTGTATGGTTTAGGGGAGATTAGCTTATTTTCATACTAGGAGCCCTCCCATCTCCATAAACCCAAACATTGTTGTTAAAGAGGAACTTAACCCACATCTTTGAAATTATTAGAAATGTTTAGTAATGACAATCTACAAACAGATACTTATAGACAATTGCAGACTTTTTATTCTTTACATACCTTATTTCTCTTTTCTTCCTCATTCTTCTGTCAGTGGCCATTTTTAATAAGGGCAGATTGCTATATTTCCTGGAACTCTGGCACATGTGACTAGAGCATGTGACCATGCACATCATGTCATGCGAGGAAAATTCCCTGAGATCTCATGAGATTACAGATGAGATTTCCCACCAGGAAGTAGAAAAACTGTAATTGTATGGAAAATAAAAATATATTTGTTTAACTAAAGAATGGAAGATGATATCATATCAGCATGCAGAGCTGAATGCTGTTTTTATATCTTAAAATAGTTATGCCTTTAGAAATCAAAACCCTGCTATAAATAAACATTAAATATTACCATGCAATAAAAAAACTGGATATAAAATCACTCAATATATTACTTTACAGTATGCTAAAATAAATTATGTTTGTCAGTTGAGGTTTCCGCTAATCATAATGGTTAGTGATCCTTCAATAGGATATTAAAGTTAGTCTTTAAAGACCATTTAGGGAATCCAGGGTGACGTAATTACTTAGTCAATGACATCACTGGGTATTCCGAATGTATTTAAATTCCAGCAGTACCGGGATCTGTCATACAGGAGTGGTGGTGGGTAAAGATCGTTAGGTAAAGTGTGTCATTATGATTGACGTGGATTTACATTACTGGATTTCACTGACACCAGTAAATTTGCTTTGTAACATAGATATAATTTACATTTTGTCATTTCAGTTTGCTGTCACAGCAGTGGTAGAATCTTGTACCCTGTTAGTCAATGAATAATACAGAAAGTATACATTGATTTCATACCTTTTATTGGCTAACTTAAGGTTTTAAAGAGGCAAGCTTTCTAAACCTTCAACAGGCATTATGCAATTCTGAAAATGGTTCTGGAACCCATGTTTGTATACATCATTTTTCAAAGGGAGGCAGTTAAATACAATCACTAATGAAATACAAATTGTTCTCTTTTTAACTCTATGAAAACATACGTGGGTTTAGAGAATTGTATAATTCCCGAAGAAGGAACTTAAGGAAGATCTTGAAAGCCTTCATCTTTAATAACTTAAATCAGCCAATAAAGGGTATCACCTAAATGTAAAACTGTATGCATTATTTTATTGGTAATGCAAGATTATCTCTAAAAGAAACATAACAAATTGTTTAGTTACTTTGACTTTCAAAAATAGTTTAAAACAAGAAAAATACATACTTTTAATAAAAATAAATATAGGACCTGCCAATGATTACTTCAAGAGACTGGTATCCTGATCTATCACCATAATGCTGACGTCACTACCTAGTGAGTCACTGACTTAGAACAAGTATGCAAGATAGGAGTTTAGACTTTTCTGACGTTACTGGTTGCATGTTTGTTTCCAGCTCAGTGACTCACTAGGATGGCAGAACAACAGCCTATTATTTTAAAAAGCAAGCCAGCAAAGGTAGCTCCCATATTTGTATGACATATTCCCTTTATTGAGATTTATTTAGAGTTCTGAAAAATATAAAGTATGCAAGCTATAAAATCATCATGTTTTTCCTACAACTGCATACTTTAAATGGTTTGACCTTTTATACAAGATATCACTTGGATATGCTAAAAACAGAGCTCTTCCATTTTATACATTTTTGCTGAGTTTAAACTGTGCTATCAAAGGTCAGCCTACTGTCTACTAATAAAATGATATGCTCATCTATTGAATGAAACCACCAATAATCCTTTTAGTGTAGAAAATCAATAGATGCTCTGTAAAGCAGTGCAACACAAAACAAACACAGCATAACATCAACCTTGTTTCTATGGAAAAAGCATTTAAATGCACTAGAAATCTATGACCATACAGTGCCAAAATGTGTTCAATAAGGCATAGCTAGTTAAATGCACCACAGTGTGCTTGTACCTAATACTATATTTGTTATTTTCATGTGACCACCGTGTCTCAGTGCATGCATGGGTTTCTCAATGTCTCACTAGGACACTCAATTAGGGGAGCGTACTTTTGCTCAGCAAACTCTCATATCCTAGGACATTTAGAGTCATCAAGTTTTATAAAAGTGAACATTTAATAAATGCAACTATGAAGCTAAAAAAATCCTGATCCTTCTCAACTTTCTCAAGCAAATCACTGAACTTTACCAATCTTGAACCTGTGCTACCAAATGTCACCAGTAGGTTACAGTTCAGGTCAAATCAGATATTACAGATATTCTAGTCTCCATATTGCTTGAATATTAACATGTCATTGCCAGTAGTTTAAATTGTGAGGAAGGTATTCAGCATCTTGGAAGAAAACTATGGGACAAATTAATTCATATCTACTGCTTTATTGAAGAACTTTTATTTCTGACAGCCACTCTGGGAATTTTCTCCACTAAATTATGTCATATTTCAGCAAAGATTAAAATCGTCTAGTAAATGCTGTGTACCTCTGATAAGATGGTTTAAAATGTAATTATCCCCTACGAAATACATACATTGCAAGCATGCAATAGGATACATTTACATAAATATTGATGGATAAGCAGGATTTTATATTGTTGATGGAAATAGGTGCTGCAGACTCTCACAAACTCAATAATTTGGAGCCTCATTTATCTTTTCTTTTAAGCTTAGTTATGCATTTTGCCATAAACACGTCTTCCTGTAGTGTTTTATTATTTTTTAGATTAATGCAGCAAACCTAGAAAATCAAGGTGAAGAATTTATGATGAAGAAGAGTATTATGACTATTTACTCTTGTGATTACATGAATAATTTGTTTTAGTTTTGTATTTAGTTTTTATAAACTTGCTTTAAGTACTCACATACAATTCTGAGTTAAAGTGAGATCATCTGGGCTACAACACTCTGAAAACAGTAACCCAAGTAAACAAGCATTGTTCTCTTTAAAGTCCTGTAAATGTGGCTGTCAAAAGAGGACCATGCCTGCCAAGTGCTCCTCCTACATTGGAACCAGAAGACTGTGTAACTGTATGGCTCAGTGCACAAAAGCCTTTTTCTTTACTGCTCATTGTTTCCAGTCTAAATACTTCTAACTAGAAGACATTGACCCTGCAGTGCAGTTTTATTAATGGCTTCTAGTTATTGGTCCCTGATGATTGAGATATTTGAAAATAAAAAACAGTACCTTGGATCTAAACTACACAGAACATTTTTTTAATTGTACATTAGCTTAAATGTAACATGTAGTTGTGTATCACCTCGTTTTGCAACACATTGATTAAAAATGTCCTGTGTAGTTCAGGTCTTATAAGGGGTAGCTTTGATGCATTAAGCCTCTGGTATTCATACATTATATAAAGAACAAAGATATGCTCATTATTTCTTCAGCTCAGAGTCTTAGGCATATACAAGTTCTGCTTCATTCACACGTAAGTTGTGACTCCAAGTAATATAAATAGAGGAAACAGAAAATACCCTTTATGAACCTTCTGTTGTCTATATGCTAGTATATTTCCCAGTATACATATGTTTCCTCTTCTAAATTTAAAGTGGAACTATGTGCAAAATTAAAAAAAATTACACATATGATGCAGTCTGTCAATAGCACACAGTGGAGTTTTTTTGTTTTTGCCACTTTCCCTGTAATATAGTTTTGTTACCTGGTAATCATGAGACAAAAAAGGAAACATCAGGGCTTTTAAGGTGTTAGAACACAAGATTATAAATGTTAAAAAATATCCATTTTATTAATTAATGTATGATATGCCAACATTTTTTAAAGCGTAGTATAAAGTAATATTACAAGATATAC
>NW_017308546.1:85887-93263 GCF_000935625.1 Nanorana parkeri
TATTTGGTAAAGGGACAAAAACCTTCCAGAATCCGCTGATGATCAGTAGGAGTAGGGTGGTAGTTTCGATGCATTTTCCAGAACTAAGTCAGCTTCATCAGGAATGCTGCTAATATATTTTTTATTTCTCTTCTTCCTTTAACAGTAAAGCTGTCCAAAAAACAAAGTTGCAGGGTTTGAGACAAATCATATAACACTATAGGGGTTGCTTACAATGGTCAGATACTATTCATATGCATTAAACCTTTAGTCCAAAAATAAATAAAACTGCTGCTGTAGCTGCTTTAAAGGTGAGCTGGAGTCAGGCTTTGATTTGTTTGTGGCTTACTTAAAGTCCACCTAACAACCCATAGTAATAGTTTAATGATCCAACCACAAGGTGACAATGCAGATGTGTAATATCACTGCAGATCAAACAGCTTGCCACCATGAAGTGAGAAAATAACGGATCTACTGGCAGGATTAACAGGCAAAAAAACGATGTTATGGGGAAAATTTGAAAAACAAAAACTGTTGTGTTACTAGAGACAGAGTGCTTAGTAGTGTCAAGTACACCTGTCAAGGGAGAAACACACAGGACGTCATTGCTAACTGCTACTCCTAAAAATTCTAATTACTTGAATGGCCATTGTTTCAACACTTTTATGTCTCAACAACTATTGTAGAATATTCATTAAGCATGTCCATTGGAGTTCATGGAAATAAGGTCGCCTACAGGTTGTGTGTAGTAAGGTAAACATTAGATGTGTGTAATCCAAAGCTTGCAACTTAGCTAAATTGTATTGAAAAGATGTTATGTGGGATGCCATAAATTCCTTTAAGGAAAAAAGATTATAAGCCAAGATTGACTTTTTTCAACTATGAAATGACACAGTTTTCAGTCAGACCAGTAATAGATGAATTCTGATTAGTGGTTATTGGTTATCATGTGTTACTACACTTGATTTGTCTTATTAAATAATCCCAAGAAAGATTTTGAGTGTACAGTGTACAGTGTATGTTTTTTTTAAGCTGTCTCACTTAGTCAAAAGTCTAATTATGCTCTTGACCAAAGCTTTTCATTTTTTAAACATCTTTAGGTAGTTTATAAGCTGATCATTTGAATTTATTTGCAGACGTCCATATGCATGTGCAGAATAACAATGAAATGGAGTGTTTCGGAACCACATGAGGTTCCTTCATCAGGCAGCGCAATGGGATTTTCACATTGTTTGCCTGATGAACGAACAGCATGTGGTTCCTAAACGTTGAGTTTCCTTGTGATACCATGTTTATCTGACATAAATTAAGGCGGATCAAAAAGGTGGATTTTGGTGTGCTGGTAACTTTGATGTCTTCATCGTATCCCAGCACAGTCACCAATGACTTAACCAATGTAATGGGGATCAGACTTAAGAACATGACCTGCTGGTGGTAAATATGACATATTCATATGCAGTATTTACTCCACTCTGTGTTACATACTCCTGACCTCTAAACTCTGTGTTACTTAATCCTGACTCCTGATCTCTGCGGTATTACTACTCACTCCTGAACTCTGTGTAATTATTATTGACCCCTTGTACAAACAAAAAAGTTTGAAGTGATTGTAGTTTTGGGCATCAGAGATATTAGATGAGTGTGGGAAATTAGGATTGATTATCATAGTAATACATATGGCAAGTATCACCTTATACGGAGTGGGGGTAAGGGCAATTGACACATATGAAGTAGCACTGAGATTTTTGATCAAACTTCCCCATATGTAAAGGGGATGGGAGCAGGTCTTCAAAGTAACACACAGGATGAGTATCACATTCGGATGAGTGTGGGAAATGTTAACTGACACACATGAAGGAGCACTGACATAATCGATTAGAAGCTCCCCATGTGTATATGTGCATGTGTATGTATGTATATATATATATATATATTGTAACAAGGACACTCCACTGAAGACCGGAAGTGCAAGTACAAAGCATTTTCAATATTGCGATTGTGCAGCATATCACAACCCATAACACTTTCTCCCTTAACCGTAGTCACAGTACTGGCTGCACATTTAGTTGTATCCAGCAGGGCGGCAAATATATATGTGTATATGTATCTATGGGGGAATACACACTATGATACCTATGGTATCCTATATGAGGGTGTTTTCAAGGAGATATATTTAGTAAGCTTGGATTAAGAGGAGATATTCACATGATGTTTTATGTTTATATTCATTGGGCCATTTGAATGGATTAATTACTTTTTGACTTTTAACTATGAGATGAACACTTGGTTATGACATAACACTTGGTTACTTTAGTATGGTCACTATGGACACATATTAGTTATAGTAAATAGGATTTCGAAATATTCAACCAGTGAGATTAAATAAAGTAATAAAATCATTATTGCGGCCATATCATAGATCATAAGAACCCCAGGCTTTCTGTGTGTACCCATGGCTCTGCCTCATGATGTTTGTGAGGGGCGGGATTCTGATCCACGTCACTCGGAGATAGATTTACAGATTATTTCTGGACCTTGGCTACGTGATGGGACTAAGCCCTGCAAGCGTGTTACAGCATATGAAATACTAAAGAATGAGCACTGCACATATATGGATTTATTAATAAACAATGGATTATATATTCTTAATTAGATTCCTACCACAATATTCCCTGATGAAGTACATGAACGAAACGCGTTGCAAATTTGTGGAGTTTTGCATTATAATAACGTGATAAGAATATGAAACAATTGAATGGGATTTTGCCTATGGTTTTAAATATTATGTAGAATATGTTTAATATGAAATGAGACTATTAATGAGGAATCCATGAATCTTGTATATTTTCTGTAAATCATGATCTTATAGAATAGAATTGAGGAATCGAGGAATCATGTATGTATTTTATGCCTGAATCATTAAATTTTTAAGATATTTAATAAATTATGTATTTACAAAAAAGTCTGGCGCCTCGTTCAAAACCCCTACACTACTAGGATTGTAGTTTTTTGGAACAATATTACTGACCCCTTAACTCTGCATGATTATTTCTGACTCACAAACTCTGTGTTACTTACCACTGACCCCTGGACTTTTCAAACCTTCCTTACTTTTTAATGAGGCCTTGCTAAGTTTTCTCCTTCCTAAAAGTGCATTGAACTCTGGTGATCTTTGATTGACCTATTTTTTCAAGTAGATCTCTGACCTCCACCTTTCCATGCTTGCCTACCCCTGCTATACAGTGCGTCCTTGCAAAATCTGTATCTAAGATAACATTTACAGAAAGTGTACTATCAAGTTACAGTGAGTTCAGTAAAGAGTTCTACTCATCTTTAAAGTTTGTGTACCACTTTATGGAATGAACTGCCTCAGTGATGAATTATGATAGCGGGTAGTTTATCGCTTGCCTGAAAACATAACAATACCATTGCTATCAAGGTTTATCTTATCCAACACATAAAGGATGAGCACTGTTAAAATGAATTATGTGGAAAACTCACATACCATGAAAAATAGACAAATCAAAGCACCTTGAGGAATTATTACTTCTAAACAGGCTATATAGTAAACCTGTCTTATAAGACATACCAAGAATTATCTTAATACAAATATTTGTTTTGCTCACAAATCGCTTTCTTATATTTTGACATGCAATCATACAATTTGGGGTGAGAATCCTGAGTAATGCAGTAAAGCTGTCATTAAATAAGTGATCTGATCTATCATCTTGCAAGTGTAATTATTGTTAAAGAGTAACTCCACGTTTGCTGAGAAAAAAATCAATTCTAGATCTCTGCAGTACTATCAAGTTACAGTATTTGCCGGCGTATAAGACGACTCGTCATATAAGACGACCCCCTACTTTTTGTGTTAAAATATAGGTTTTGGGCTATATTTGTCGTATAAGACGAGTATAGCCCAAAATAATGTCTAAATGCACCCACTAACATCCATGGCAGTATTCCGGAGTGTGGCTAGGGGTTAATTTTCAGTACCATAAGCGGTAACCCCGAGCCACACTCGGGATTACAGTCTCTTACCTTGTCCATGACCCCCGCTGTGTCCTCCGTCTTCCGTCCCTTGCGAGCGTCCGCGTCGCAGGGGGGCGGAACCGGCGGCAATTTTAAAAGTGAAAAAATTAAAACTAGAACAAAAAATGAAGAAATAAAAATAAAATCATCAGACCGCCAGGGAGGCTAATCTGTCAGCCCGCTGGATGTGTGGTAATACTGTATGTACGGTAGCTTTGGCTACATACAGTATACCGCGCTGAGAAAATCACGGCAGGCTTTGTATTAATAAATACAGTCTTTGTATTCATTAATACAAAGCCTGCCATGATTGGCTCAGTGCGGTATACTGTATGTAGCCGAGGCTACATACAGTATACAGTATACCACATCCATACCCGGCGTATAAGACGACCGCGGATTTTCGGGCAATGTTTTTAGGTCTCAAAACCCGTCTTATACGCCGGCAAATACGGTAAATTTGTCATATAAAAATTACCTTATTTTCCAGGGAATGTATTTTCACTGTACTGTGCTGGCAGATTTTTCTATCAGTTGCAAACTAGATTTGAACACTGCCTGTCCTAACAAAGGGTAATAGAAGAACTAATTTTGGTCTATGTGTGAAAATAAAGAAGATAAACTCCCCTAAGGTTCTGTGGCAGTGACTGCTCACCTATCTTTGCCACTGCTGTAGCTATGGTATGTCCCTGGGAGCCTCACGTCTAATAGATCTGCATTAGACATGATGATGTCATTGTCCTTAGACTGACTGAGACTCGGGGGAGAAGAGGCTGCATGGACCTGTCTTTAAGCCAGGCGGGACCGAGGATCATATCGGTATATCTTCTTTATTTTCATGCCTAGACCAAAACAAGCACTTAACCCTTGCAGTGCAGGGGTAGCCCCACGGCAAGGGTTAATATTAATAAATCATTCAAAAAAGTTCTTCAATGTATTTTATGTTATTGTAAGGAAGCTCAGTCTGTCCCCCGGTTTGTCCCGCTGCTTTCACTTTCAAAATGTTTAGAGTAGCCTGCAATTTGCACAAAGGACTTCACCAAAGAAATATCTAAAAGGTAAGAAATATACCATATTTTAAGAACATATTTTTCTGTATGCTGTGGGAATGTGAACACATATATAGTGGTGTTTTCTCAAATTTGACTAAAAAAGTGGAAATAAATTGAGACTGGATAAACACTAGGCTACAACAAAAACAAGGAATACCGGGGTTTATGAGAGATATGACACCATGGCTTGAAGTTTGATAGAAAAAGCAAAATATTTTTATTTCTACAAATTTATAAATAACATATGTGTTACAATGTACATACAAACAAGGATAAAATAAAAATGGGGCAACAAACAGTTGTGACCAAATTTAAAAGAAAAAATAAATTATATAGAACAATGTTCAAACCCAGATCATATACCCATTAGGTATGTATAAACAAAACCATTGAGAATCAATACATTATATATGTCCAATCCCTACGCATTTTGCGACTTGGCTTCTTCAGAGGATTGTGACCTACCCACCCAGTTGGAGTGGTTTTGGGAAGGTCGAACTCTCTGTATGGATTGTGGGCGGGGATACAAATCCTCCGGCAGATTCCGTTCACTTTTATGTTTTTTGTTGTTTATTATCTCTATGTCCCAGGGAGACCTCAGGGGGGCAGTAGGAGGAAGGGACTGCACGTCTAAGCAGGAGGATGGGACTGCCTATATCTGTCTTGTGTTCTTACGCTTCAACATCCACACACCTTGCATCTGCTGGTTATGAGGTAGAGGGTTATAGTAAAGGTCCAGGATCCAATTTGTCACAGCCACCTTGCTGTCTCCCACCCGTGGGCTGACATTTCCGGCAACTATGCATAGGAGCAAGTTTGTTTTGTAGTGTGTTTTGTATGCTTCACATCGTTGAGCTGCAATACATTTCTGAAGAGTGCTGAAACCCCCTGACAGTTTTGGAGAGTGTGTCCTAATTATAGTCTGTGTGACGTGAAGTCCAGGGTATATGTAAAGGAAAAAAACTTGGTATATGTAAAGGAAAAATGTCACAGAGACAGAAAGTGATGGGACTACCAAAATGTCATCACCAGAGCAAGAAGTGAGGGAAAATCCTACAGTTGGAACAGCTGTTATTTTGACAAATCTGTAAGATGGGAATTACCCTCATTATGGAAAGATTTCCTCTTATTTTCTGTTGTAACCCCAAGACAGGAAGTGAAGTTAAATATCCCAAGTAGGACACAGGCAGCAAAAAAGCTGATGTGGGTTTTAATAATTCCCTATTCTAAAAAAAAATAAAAGAAACAAAGTTTGGCCTTTATGTACCCTTGAAGTAAAACCTGATATGCTAAAGTGTAAAGTTTTTTTTAAATAATTTCACTTGAAACTTCCAATTATGTAAAGGAGGAGCTCTATTTTTCCCAACAAAGTGTTTGTGTGCTTTGAGTTTATACACAGTTACTGGAACAATAATGTGCAGTATAGAGACTCTATTGTAAACAAATGGGCTAATCAACAGCACAGGTCAGGACGGAAATGATGGAAAAAGACAAAATAAGAATTCATTTGTTAAAGGGTTTCTAACCCCTCCGGTTTTTGGCATTGATCTACTGCTAGCAAGCAGTAGATTTATTCAAAAAGTTGGAAAAAATGCTTTAAAAGCGGTTTAAACTTACCCCTGTCTTAAGGTAAGTGCTTTAATTAAGATTGGGGGGAGGGGAAAAGTTTTTGACTTTAATGTCACTTTAACGTAGTGAGGGAGAGTTAGAACTTCTGAAAAAATGTTTTAGTCCTTTTTAGTATTTAGTCATGGCCTTTCTTTTTCTGTGAGAAACTCAAACCGTATTTCTTGTACAGGCTTTATAGAGACAGGAAAATGTCCCCAATTAGGTCACAGACAGAAAGTCTAGAGTTAAGTTTTTAAAGTAAAGTCTTTGCCTTAGATCAGAAACGAAAGATCTTCTAGGTGTACTCCTCATCCACTTGCGCTAATATGATTTTCAGGTCAATAATTCCTGAGCAATATAGAGTGACCCTAGAAGGAACTTATAACACATTTGTGGAGTGTCCAGATTGACATGAATAATACATATTTGATATGTTTTTACAGAGAAAGGAGGGATTCAGAAGTAATGACAAAGCAAACAGCTGGTTCCCAGGGGCTGCTGAGCAGGTTCTCTCTGGTTCCTAGACGTATGTTTACAGCAAAGGCAAAAAATATAATACATTCTTTGTTTGATGGTCCATAGGACAGATATTGAAAAATAATAACCTTCTCATACAGAAGTCAGTGTTTTCTGGAAAAAACATCTGAAACTTGTTCTGTATAAGTAAAATGTATAAGTATATGTGTATGTATATATATATATATA
>NW_017308546.1:93288-95241 GCF_000935625.1 Nanorana parkeri
CCCTGATATACTCTCCAGCTTAAACAAAGCCTAATTAAACTGTTTCTACATTTTAGGTGAAATTATAAGTGATTTTTTTATTTTATAAATACACATAAAGCCACATTTCTCAGTCACAGCACTCTGCAAAATAGATTTCCTAACTCTAAACTATCTGAGCTCCCAGCTTGGGACTTTATATAGCCATGCATAAATGGAGAGCAAGGCCTTAGAGGTTGCACCTTTCTTCTACACAATACACCAGAAGCCCAGACTTCTTCAAGGCAGCTGATGGCCCCTAGTGTATGCCTGCACCAAGTCTAACAAAGAAAAAATGTTTGCTTAGATCAAGTTATAGCTAGCAAAATGTGAGGTGCACAATGGCAGGACAATGCACAGAACTATACAAAAAGTCCCCTGCGCAATTTCCAGCACAAAAGCCTAACTAAACAGTTTCAACTTTTTAGGTTGTTGCAAACATTTGATAATACTCGTGAAGCTATCCTACCATGTCAAGGCACCCATGCAAAGTGTGGTTCCTAACTCTAAACCAGGATTGTCAAACTGCTATTTTTTTGGCTTCATGTGGTCCTTTCAATGATTCCTTGTTTAAGGGATAAATATTGCAATTTACAATTATTTCTATGACGTTGATTACCAAAACTGAATACTTTCTCTGGGATAATATGTTGTAAGTTGCAATAGTTAATTTAAAGTACTAATGTGCTACTCTTTTTCTAGAATAGTAGGTGTGGTCTTTAATTGCTGTAATGTGGCCCCTCGCAAATTAAATCTACTCAGGTCAGCCCACTATTACCTTATCTGGGCTCCCAACATATTTAATATATATCAAAGAATAAATTAAAAGCAGGCCTTACGATGGGTGAAAATTAGAAAGTTGGAAAATAATAATTGGAGCCCTGAACAATAAATCTATAGAGTGAAGGCTCAAGTTTTCAACATTTTACTTTAGTTAATTAGAACACTCTTTCACAGTGATTTCCAGACATGTCCTCAAAGTTCTACCAATCGCTTAACTGTAATGGCAAGACACTATTTACTCTACCAGTGCTCCAATTCCATGTCACCTTTAAAACATGCATTGTTTGTGAGGCTTAACCACTCTAGTACCAGCCTCTATATACCCTTTCATTGCTAGGTCATTTTTCATTTTCCAGTGCTGTAAAAGGTTGACTAATATGTACTTGGTAAGCAACAATGTACCCACATAATTTGTAAATATTTTTTATTAACAGATAGAGCATCTTTTGGTATTATTTAATATTGGTTTATTTTTTATTGTTTGCTATAGAAAAAAACAAACATTTTTAAAACAAAAACTGTTCTCTTACTTTCTGTTATAATAATATCAAATGAAAAAAGCCAGGACAGTAGGATCCCCCCCAAAATGACTCTTTGTTGGAGAGTAGACACCTCAAGGTGATCTAATTTTTGCAACAATTTTTCAGAAATAAAAAAAAACATGCTGGTATTGAGGTGGTTAAAACACAAAGCTTGATACCTGTGCACTAGAGGGAGGAAGAGGTAAGGGGTTAGGTACAGGTCACATACAGTGGGAGGTTGGAGATAAGGAGGTTAATGTGCCAGATAAGGGAGGTGAAGGCATTAATATACTGGTACTACAGAGATAGAATTGAGATGAGATGTACAGGAGAGGAGTGGAATAAAAGGTTTAGAAAATAAAAATAATCCCACAATAATATCTATTAAAAAACCCACCTTGAACTTGCTGCTCCCTAGGATCCCTTCCTTATTAGAGAAACTCTGATAGGCTCTTCAAATTTTGCCTATGGTCTGCGCTGACAATGAGACCAAAGGCAATGTAAACCTAGTGGTCTATTCACGAAGCAGCCGAAGGATCTAGCCTTAGCTACGGCCGATCCTTCGGCTAGCTTCGGCCCCAGGACCCCTTCTGTTCAGTAGATCCGAAGGGCTGCTGTATGGGCTGCTGTA
>NW_017308546.1:95358-98573 GCF_000935625.1 Nanorana parkeri
AAAACAGTTGGGCGGAACTAGCTGTCAGTGCTAGCTCCGCACAATCGTTTTCTATTTACTTTTTTTGCACTTTTTTAACAATTTTTCTGTTCTGCTCGATCCCTCTGAGGGACCGAGCAGAACAGCTGAGCCGGCATGAGCTCAGCGGCATTCGGCTATTCACTCACTGCTGTTCGGCAACCCCATAGTGCCATTTTATATGACATTCCAGAACACCACGTCCACCACTCCTTTATTTTAAATTATATGACAGTAGTGAAGTGGTTAAGGACAGGTTTTATGAACACTGTTTTATTACTTTTGTTGCTGTATAAAGGTCTGCAGATATAGGGGTTTATTCACAAAGCTGCCGAGGGCAGCCGAGTGAATGACCGATCAGAAGTGAAGTGAGCCGAACACTGTTCGGCTATTCACTAAAGTTATCCCTGTCCTACCCCTTTCCTTTCTTCTGCTGATACTCTAGCCTGATATGAAATATTGTGTAGGGGGTGATGAAAAACGTGTCTAAAGAAGGGTTACAGTTTTGAGTAAACCTGCCATGTAGTGAAAGCTGTAAAGTTAAAAGCAGACACTGAGAAGTACCTGCACATACTTTTTTTCTTCATAAATGCAATCCTAGAAGCTCCCGATCACAAGGAATTTTGGAAGAAAAAAAAGGTATGTGCCTGTTTTAACTTTTTTTGTTGAGTTTAATTAGTGATTAGATATCATGGATGTTAAAAGGGGGCACTTTTGTATTTTGTATTTCCTTCTAGTTCCCCCACCCATCCAACAGAACTGCCACATTTCATAGGCATGGCTTTGCATTTTAGCCCCCGGAAAATATCTGCTCTAAGAGTGGGGTCACAGCACATGTGGACTGCAAAACGATTGATCCTTTTCTGCATCTAGTATCTTTATCTATAGAACCTTACAACTTTTACAGCATAATAGGTTTAGGATTACTTAAATTAATATATACAGCATACACTCTAAACAAAGGGTTTTTGCAATTTTAGTTTTTTTTTGTTTTTTCCTCTTCAACCTCTGTTGCCAGATATTGTAGCGTGAATAAACTGTGTATAAATAATTTAGTCTTAGTTAATCAGTGGCATGTAAAGTCAACCTTAACTGAAAATATTTCCCTGAAGTTTCTTCCAAAAATAAAAACCAAATGGTTACATAATAATTATAGTAGTACATTGTCATACAAACAGCAAATAGGCAGAACATTTTAACTGCTGCTGAAATGTAGATGCATGTATGATGCATATATGTGCCCACAAAAAGGCAAGCAGAGTGCAAAGGACTTGTCACCAGTATTGGCTGTAGGTTCCCTGCTGCTACTACTTCCCCTACTTCAGACTTATTTACTAATGTAGGGTATACCGTATTTTGCGGTCCATAAGACGCACCGGACCATAGGACGCAGTGAGCTCCGGCGCGCCTTATGGAGCACTCGACAGACTGTAGCTTCTGACACAGCTTCTATGTCAGAAGCTGTGACAGAAACTGCAGTTAGTGACCGCTGAGACAGGTGGCGCTGTGATTACAGCACCACAATCTCAGTGATCACACAGAGCAGACAAAGAAAGTCCGTTCTTCGTCTGCTCTATGGTGATCTCTATCGTCGCCGCTGCTCGGTTTTAATACGAGTGATCTCATTAGATCACTCGTATTAAACGAGCAGTGGCTCCTACTGCTGAATACGATCGCCGCCGCCACTGCTCGGCTTTAATACGAGTGATCTCATTAGATCACTCGTATTAAACGAGCAGTGGCTCCTACTACTAGCCCGGCGCCCGAAACTGCATGTCTCGGGCGTCGGGATTCGCTCCATAAGACGCAGGCACATTTCCCCCCTCCTTTTGGGGGGAAAAAAGTGTGTCTTATGGAGCGAAAAATACGGTAAATTGTTAGAATTTTGAAGGAACAAAATCGATTTTGGAATGTTTGTTTAACTTTCTAATCATTGATGGGGTCAAATCACTGATTAATTTCCAGTGATGAAAAAATTCAAAAGAGAATGTTGGAAATTTTTACTTGATCTGATAGTGAATGTGGTTTTCTTTTGGGAAACTCCATTCATTTCAAACGATATGTTAAATGGAAATGAAAATTAAACGAAATTTCAAATGACAATCGCCAAGGCTCTGATGGTATTCTCGAACTTTCTGATGGGATTTTTCATAGGAACGTCGTAAGAAATTCTAACAATGTATACCCTACTTAACTGTCTCTGTGTGAAGATAGTAATATTGGTCAAGGCACTTTGCTTGCTCATGTCAGATCTACCCCCGATGACTGGTGACCTAATGACTGGTGATCTGGTGACTGGTGGATAAAAATCAAGAAGCAACAGAAGAGACGGAGAACGCACAGATCCACAAAATAGATGAATTGTTTCTAGTAATACTGCCCGTAGCTTAATGGCTCTAAGTACTTCATGCTGTGCTTTTAATGCAGAGCAAAAACCTCAAATACTCACTTCTCTAGTGATGCAGCATCTTCTTGCTCCTTCACCAGGGTCAACATCTTCTCCCTGGCTTCTTTGGGTTCAAGGTCGGGATGACATTACTCCCATACATGCACAAAAAATTAATTCATCCTGGAACATAGTGTACTGAGAAAATATGCTGATCTCTGTGGTCAAGACCAAATTAGATGAAGCAGCCCCTAGGTGGGGCTGCAGTGTGTTACATCTGGATTTAATAAAGTTGAATGTGATCCAGCGTCATTAGTGTGAAAATTTGTGCTTTCCAACTAAGTTCATACTTAGTTGGAAAGCACAAATGGTTGGGCTCTCTTTGGTTGGTACCTAAAGTCCCAAATGTGGGGGTTTTTACACAGGGCTGGAGCAGTAACATGTCTCTGCATGAGAATGCACACTGAGCTTTGCATGGGCAGCTCATTGTACTTTTTAAAGCATCTTACGAGGAGGAAGTTAAAGGGCCTTTATTGCAGAAGAGACATAGTGTATGTCTTCTGCAAAAAAAATCCTTCCCACTCTCAAATTAATCATTTCAAGGCTAAGGGGTCTATTCACAAAGCTGCCGAAGGATCTGGCCGTAGCTTCGGCCGATCCTTCGGCTAGCGTCCACACCAGGACCCCTTCGGTTCAGGAGAACCGAGGGGGTGCTGTACGGGCTATTCACAATAGCCCGTACAGCTCCCGATCACGGCCGAGCGGCTCAGTCGAGCGCTGAGCCGTGCTGAAAGACGAAGCTGGCCGAGCG